>NW_028151751.1:77335-79835 GCF_964638095.1 Poromitra crassiceps | reverse complement strand
GTCTGTGGCTACAGAGGTCTGTTACTTTGTGTCTGAGTCTGTGGCTACAGAGGTCTGTTACTTTGTGTCTGAGTCTGTGGCTACAGAGGTCTGTTACTTTGTGCCTGAGTCTGTGGCTACAGAGGTCTGTTACTTTGTGCCTGAGTCTGTGGCTACAGAGGTCTGTTACTTTGTGCCTGAGTCTGTGGCTACAGAGGTCTGTTACTCTGTGCCTGAGTCTGTGGCTACAGAGGTCTGTTACTTTGTGCCTGAGTCTGTGGCTACAGAGGTCTGTTGTACTTTGTGTCTGAGTCTGTGGCTACAGAGGTCTGTTACTTTGTGCCTGAGTCTGTGGCTACAGAGGTCTGTTACTTTGTGCCTGAGTCTGTGGCTACAGAGGTCTGTTACTTTGTGCCTGAGTCTGTGGCTACAGAGGTCTGTTACTTTGTGCCTGAGTCTGTGGCTACAGAGGTCTGTTACTTTGTGCCTGAGTCTGTGGCTACAGAGGTCTGTTACTTTGTGCCTGAGTCTGTGGCTACAGAGGTCTGTTACTTTGTGCCTGAGTCTGTGGCTACAGAGGTCTGTTACTTTGTGCCTGAGTCTGTAGCTACAGAGGTCTCTTACTTTGTGCCTGAGTCTGTGGCTACAGAGGTCTGTTACTTTGTGCCTGAGTCTGTGGCTACAGAGGTCTGTTACTTTGTGTCTGAGTCTGTAGCTACAGGGGTCTGTTACTTTGTGTCTGAGTCTGTAGCTACAGAGGTCTGTTACTTTGTGTCTGAGTCTGTGACTACAGAGGTCTGTTACTTTGTGCCTGAGTCTGTGGCTACAGAGGTCTGTTACTTTGTGCCTGAGTCTGTGGCTACAGAGGTCTGTTGTACTTTGTGTCTGAGTCTGTGACTACAGAGGTCTGTTACTTTGTGCCTGAGTCTGTGGCTACAGAGGTCTGTTACTTTGTGCCTGAGTCTGTGGCTACAGAGGTCTGTTACTTTGTGCCTGAGTCTGTGGCTACAGAGGTCTGTTACTTTGTGCCTGAGTCTGTGGCTACAGAGGTCTGTTACTTTGTGCCTGAGTCTGTAGCTACAGAGGTCTGTTACTTTGTGCCTGAGTCTGTGGCTACAGAGGTCTGTTACTTTGTGTCTGAGTCTGTGGCTACAGAGGTCTGTTACTTTGTGCCTGAGTCTGTGGCTACAGAGGTCTGTTACTTTGTGCCTGAGTCTGTGGCTACAGAGGTCTGTTACTTTGTGCCTGAGTCTGTGGCTACAGAGGTCTGTTACTTTGTGCCTGAGTCTGTGGCTACAGAGGTCTGTTACTTTGTGCCTGAGTCTGTGGCTACAGAGGTCTGTTACTTTGTGCCTGAGTCTGTGGCTACAGAGGTCTGTTACTTTGTGTCTGAGTCTGTGGCTACAGAGGTCTGTTACTTTGTGCCTGAGTCTGTGGCTACAGAGGTCTGTTACTTTGTGCCTGAGTCTGTGGCTACAGAGGTCTGTTACTTTGTGCCTGAGTCTGTGGCTACAGAGGTCTGTTACTTTGTGCCTGAGTCTGTGGCTACAGAGGTCTGTTACTTTGTGTCTGAGTCTGTGGCTACAGAGGTCTGTTACTTTGTGCCTGAGTCTGTGGCTACAGAGGTCTGTTACTTTGTGCCTGAGTCTGTGGCTACAGAGGTCTGTTACTTTGTGTCTGAGTCTGTGGCTACAGAGGTCTGTTACTTTGTGCCTGAGTCTGTGGCTACAGAGGTCTGTTACTTTGTCCCTGAGTCTGTGGCTACAGAGGTCTGTTACTTTGTGCCTGAGTCTGTGGCTACAGAGGTCTGTTACTTTGTGCCTGAGTCTGTGGCTACAGAGGTCTGTTGTACTTTGTGTCTGAGTCTGTGGCTACAGAGGTCTGTTACTTTGTGCCTGAGTCTGTGGCTACAGAGGTCTGTTACTTTGTGCCTGAGTCTGTGGCTACAGAGGTCTGTTACTTTGTGCCTGAGTCTGTGGCTACAGAGGTCTGTTACTTTGTGCCTGAGTCTGTGGCTACAGAGGTCTGTTGTACTTTGTGTCTGAGTCTGTGACTACAGAGGTCTGTTACTTTGTGCCTGAGTCTGTGGCTACAGAGGTCTGTTACTTTGTGCCTGAGTCTGTGGCTACAGAGGTCTGTTACTTTGTGCCTGAGTCTGTGGCTACAGAGGTCTGTTACTTTGTGCCTGAGTCTGTGGCTACAGAGGTCTGTTACTTTGTGCCTGAGTCTGTAGCTACAGAGGTCTGTTACTTTGTGCCTGAGTCTGTGGCTACAGAGGTCTGTTACTTTGTGTCTGAGTCTGTGGCTACAGAGGTCTGTTACTTTGTGCCTGAGTCTGTGGCTACAGAGGTCTGTTACTTTGTGCCTGAGTCTGTGGCTACTAGGGATGTTCATCAATTATCGAAAATCGATAATTGATCGTTAAGGATTGGAATCGATCCTGTGGCATTTGGATCGATTTTTTAATTATTAATTTTTTTTTTTTTTTTTTTTTTTTTGACCTAGGTTTGGGTGGAATTCG
>NW_028151751.1:54835-57335 GCF_964638095.1 Poromitra crassiceps | reverse complement strand
CCTCTGAGTAGTGGGTGATGTCTTGAAACTTGAAGTAATACTTGGATAGAAAGCAGTTTTTGTGTACAATATCCCTTTAAGTATCTGGACAGAAAGTGGTATTTGGGTAGAACATACTGTCAATACGACAAGTACTTCTCTGGCTCTGCAGATACATATAACATGGTCTACAAAGTTAAATACAACAGTCTGGATAGCTCACTTGGTAAAGCACGTGACTTATGCTAACTAAAGACCATTGCCGCTCAAAGTTCAAACCCCACGTGGGATGAAAAACTTTCAACTTCAGACAGGTAAGTCAGTAACAGTAATTAAAACCCCACATGCTGCCTCCTTATTTTGCGGTGTTTCATGAACTTTTTCAATATCTTGGAAATGTTAGCTGGAGATTGCGTGGCTGTGTTCAAGAACGTGTTTTGCAACAGGAGAGGTTAGTTCTTGTCTCATGATGGAGCTTTTGTGTTCTAAAATCAGAATTTTCAGTTGTCATTGTGTCTTTCCCACACACACATCAAACCATAGGGCGTAGTGGCGTCCACTACAGAAGGTTGATGGGGTTTATCCCTGAAATTGCTTTTGATGACTATAGCCAGCACCCTGCATTGCAGCTTGTCATGCAGTCCATTTACCATTAAGGACATGTCTGTATTACACACATAATCCACCACTTTACATTAAAAGTCTGCCCTGAATGGAGGTGTTTGAACTAATTGGTGTGGGTTGTGCTGTTACAATGGAAGTAAAGTAAAGGTAAAGTCCCACTGATTGTCACACAATGTGTGAAATTTGTTCTCCGCATTTGACCCATCCCCTGGGGGAGCGGTAGCGTGCGCCACGCTCGGGAATCATATGGTGATCTAACCCCCCAATTCCAACCCTTTGATGCTGAGTGCTAAGCAGGGAGGCAAATGGGTCTCATTTTTATAGTCTTTGCTATGACTCGGCCGGGGATCGAACTCACAACCTCCCAGTCTCAGGGCGGACATTCAGACCACAAGGCCACTGAGCTGGACACATGAGTGACAAGGATAATTCAGATTTAATTCTCTTTTTGGACCTTTCACATCTGAAGACACAATAATGTATTGGAATGTTTTTCCTTTCATATATCTGAAAGAAGGCTCCCAGCAAACACAATTACATCATGATGATGTTCTGATATCATCTTTCAGTGACGTCCAGGACTAGGCCAAATCACAGCCGATTTGGGGATCATTTAGACATCTACACAGGAATGTCAAGAGGACGTCGAAATATGACGTTACCATAAATAGGCATATTCAGTTATTCTGCTATGTACACAGTGTGTATTCAGCAGCGTTATACATAATTATATCCAGATTAACCTTTATTCTACATTTTCAAAAAATAAAACAGTTACCTGGCCGTGGTTTGAACCCAGGACCTCCAGCTTTGGTGTCTGCTACTTTACCCCTACACCATCCTTCCACAGCAATGACAAGGCACGGATATAACCTTATTATGGCATAAACTTGTTTTTATTCAAACGTGGGTGTCAAGTCTTTGTGGATCGGGCATTACTGTGTGACATCTAAACCAACTATGTATTATGCTACAGCAGATGCAGAACCCCAAAACACATTAACCCCACCCAAAATGCTACATTCCAACTTCCAGTAGTAGTAGTAGTAGTAGTAGTAATAGTAGCAGAAGTAGTAATAGTAGTAGTAGTAGTGTTGGTAGTAGTGGGAGTGGTAGCAGTAGTAGCAGCAGTAGTTGTAATTGACCGGTTAATGAGTTGTGGGCAATTTAGTGTTGGCGTGTGTTTCATTAAAAGTTTCGAGATTTATCATTTCAAAACGGTTTCACGTATCCAAAATCCTTTACTAACCTTAGGTTGGGGTAGTCCATAGATGACCCAGAAAAAGTTTTGTGTGATTTGGCCAAACAGTCTAGGAGGAGCTCGCAAAAGTAGGTTTTTGATCAAATTCAAAATGGCGGAAAATCTACCACACAGAAATGGGCGTGGCCTAGTGGGTTAGATACATGATGCTCCAGGGAAACCAGTAGATGTGGAATTTTGATTCTACAGCTCGCAGTTCAGAAGTTATGGACCGACAAACGTGAAATTGGCTGTTATAGCGCCACCATCTGGTGGATTGGTGTAATTTTTTTACTCTGAGTAGTGGGTGATGTCGTGAACCTGTGTGGAAAGTTTGGGTGATGGGGGGTGTATGGTTTCTGAGATCCACACACTTTTAGGGCAGGAAAAGAACAAAAGTAAATACACAAAAGTTTAAACATTTATAATTTCAAAACGGTTTCACGTATCCAAAATCCTTTAATAACTTTGGGTCGGGGTAGTCCATAGATGACCCAGAATAATTCCTATGTGATTTGGCCAAACGGTCTAGGAGGAGTTCGCAAAAGTAGGTTTTTGATAAAATTCAAAATGGCGGAAAATCTAGGCACACGCAAATGGGCGTGGCCTATATGGATAGATGCGTATTGATCCAGGGAATACAGCCGAAGTGGAATT
>NW_028151751.1:47335-49835 GCF_964638095.1 Poromitra crassiceps | reverse complement strand
CATAGTGTTTGATGTGTGTAGTGTAGGAATGTCTCTCTGTCCTCTCAGGACAGAAGGACATAGTGTTTGATGTGTGTAGTGTAGGAATGTCCCTCTGTCCTCTCAGGACCGAAGGACATAGTGTTTGATGTGTGTAGTGTAGGAATGTCCCTCTGTCCTCTCAGGACAGAAGGACATAGTGTTTGATGTGTGTAGTGTAGGAATGTCCCTCTGTCCTCTCAGGACAGAAGACATAGTGTTTGATGTGTGTAGTGTAGGAATGTCCCTCTGTCCTCTCAGGACAGAAGACATAGTGTTTGATGTGTGTAGTGTAGGAATGTCCCTCTGTCCTCTCAGGACAGAAGGACATAGTGTTTGATGTGTGTAGTGTAGGAATGTCCCTCTGTCCTCTCAGGACAGAAGACATAGTGTTTGATGTGTGTAGTGTAGGAATGTCTCTCTGTCCTCTCAGGACAGAAGGACATAGTGTTTGATGTGTGTAGTGTAGGAATGTCCCTCTGTCCTCTCAGGACCGAAGGACATAGTGTTTGATGTGTGTAGTGTAGGAATGTCCCTCTGTCCTCTCAGGACAGAAGGACATAGTGTTTGATGTGTGTAGTGTAGGAATGTCCCTCTGTCCTCTCAGGACAGAAGACATAGTGTTTGATGTGTGTAGTGTAGGAATGTCCCTCTGTCCTCTCAGGACAGAAGACATAGTGTTTGATGTGTGTAGTGTAGGAATGTCCCTCTGTCCTCTCAGGACAGAAGGACATAGTGTTTGATGTGTGTAGTGTAGGAATGTCCCTCTGTCCTCTCAGGACAGAAGACATAGTGTTTGATGTGTGTAGTGTAGGAATGTCCCTCTGTCCTCTCAGGACAGAAGGACATAGTGTTTGATGTGTGTAGTGTAGGAATGTCCCTCTGTCCTCTCAGGACAGAAGGACATAGTGTTTGATGTGTGTAGTGTAGGAATGTCCCTCTGTCCTCTAAGGACAGAAGACATAGTGCTTGATGTGTGTAGTGTAGGAATGTCCCTCTGTCCTCTCAGGACAGAAGGACATAGTGTTTGATGTGTGTAGTGTAGGAATGTCCCTCTGTCCTCTCAGGACAGAAGGACATAGTGTTTGATGTGTGTAGTGTAGGAATGTCCCTCTGTCCTCTCAGGACAGAAGACATAGTGTTTGATGTGTGTAGTGTAGGAATGTCTCAGTCCTCTCAGGACAGAAGACATAGTGTTTGATGTGTGTAGTGTAGGAATGTCCCTCTGTCCTCTCAGGACAGAAGACAGTGTTTGATGTGTGTAGTGTAGGAATGTCCCTCTGCCCTCTCAGGACAGAAGGACATAGTGTTTGATGTGTGTAGTGTAGGAATGTCCCTCTGTCCTCTCAGGACAGAAGACATAGTGTTTGATGTGTGTAGTGTAGGAATGTCCCTCTGTCCTCTCAGGACAGAAGGACATAGTGTTTGATGTGTGTAGTGTAGGAATGTCCCTCTGTCCTCTCAGGACAGAAGACATAGTGTTTGATGTGTGTAGTGTATGAATGTCTATCTGTCCTCTCAGGACAGAAAGACATAGTGTTTGATGTGTGTAGTGTAGGAATGTCCCTGTGTCCTCTCAGGACAGAAGGAGAGAGCTGCACATTGTGCCAGTTAAAAAGACCTGGTCTCCATTGAAACTGGGCCCTCTAAAGTCCCTGTCGGGGCCCCCCGGGCCTCGGGCCTGAACACTGGGCCTCCTTGTCCTCTCGTGGTGCCCCGGCCCAGAGCCATTGACAAGCCTCACAATGTCCCCAGCACTCCCTTACAGTAGAGAAGGGCTCTTTTCTCTGGACTCTGAGAGGGGGACCTACTTTTTCACAAGGAGCACTCTCCAATAGAGGCATCTGCAATCTGTTGCTGCCCCCCCCCCCCCCCCATAGTGTTTGATGTGTGTAGTGTAGGAATGTCCCTCTGTCCTCTCAGGACAGAAGACATAGTGTTTGATGTGTGTAGTGTAGGAATGTCCCTCTGTCCTCTCAGGACAGAAGGACATAGTGTTTGATGTGTGTAGTGTAGGAATGTCCCTCTGTCCTCTCAGGACAGAAGGACATAGTGTTTGATGTGTGTAGTGTAGGAATGTCCCTCTGTCCTCTCAGGACAGAAGACATAGTGTTTGATGTGTGTAGTGTAGGAATGTCCCTCTGTCCTCTCAGGACAGAGGACATAGTGTTTGATGTGTGTAGTGTAGGAATGTCCCTCTGTCCTCTCAGGACAGAAGGACATAGTGTTTGATGTGTGTAGTGTAGGAATGTCCCTCTGTCCTCTCAGGACAGAAGGACATAGTGTTTGATGTGTGTAGTGTAGGAATGTCCCTCTGTCCTCTCAGGACAGAAGACATAGTGTTTGATGTGTGTAGTGTAGGAATGTCTCTCTGTCCTCTCAGGACAGAAGGACATAGTGTTTGATGTGTGTAGTGTAGGAATGTCCCTCTGTCCTCTCAGGACCGAAGGACATAGTGTTTGATGTGTGTAGTGTAGGAATG
>NW_028151751.1:29835-42335 GCF_964638095.1 Poromitra crassiceps | reverse complement strand
CACTATCAGTTATAAATGATACCAGAGTACAGGCCTTGATCAGTATGAGTTATATATCAGTACAGGGCTGATCACTATCAGATCACTATCAGTTATAAATGATACCAGAGTACAGGCCTTGATCAGTATGAGTTATATGTCAGTACAGGGCTGATCACTATCAGATCACTATCAGTTATAAATTAGATCAGAGTACAGGGCTGATCACTATCAGTTATAAATTATATGAGAGTACAGGGCTGATCACTATCAGATCACTATCAGTTATAAATGATACCAGAGTACAGGCCTTGATCAGTATGAGTTATATATCAGTACAGGGCTGATCACTATCAGATCACTATCAGTTATAAATGATATCAGAGTACAGGCCTTGATCAGTATGAGTTATATATCAGTACAGGGCTGATCACTATCAGGTATATACAGTAGAGCTCAAGTCACGTGACTTTCCGTGACGTTTCCAGCCCCGGAAGAGAGTTCCACATTCAGTTTTAAGGCCGGAAACCAAATCCAACCCGTCACCTACTGAATCATGAGTGACCATAAAACATTTCAGTTGGAGCAAAGAACAAAAAATTAAAACAGGCGTATCAAAATAAATAAGAAATAATTCCCCCCCGCTTGTTATTTTTCGATTCAGTAGGTCACGTGTTGGCTTGGTTCCAGCCTTTAAACTCGTAATATAATGATTTTTCAAAATGTCTCTGGAGAAAATCAATGTGGAACTCTCTTCTGGGGCTGAAACATCACGGAAAGACTGTTGAGCTCTCTATCAGAGTACAGGGCTGATCAGTAGGGGTGCACCGATCACCTTTTTTGCCACCGATCACCGATTGATTGATTGATTGATATGATTGATTGAAACGATTTATTTCAAACAGTTAAAACAATACATAAAGTGAAAAAAAACAGTAAACATAACAGTCTAATAGACTTCATCGAAAGGAAAATACATAAACTCAGACATAAAAAAGGTGAACTGTTTGAAAAGGGGCAGGAAGAAGCCAAGGCTTATCGAGTCCAGCCCCCAAATCATTCATAAACAAATTCATACATCCCTATATTATATGCATATCCCAACTCTCACGCTCCTCCCCACATGCTCATGCATACATATTGGGGGTGGGGGAAAAAATCGATTCACCTAAGTATCGCAAATTTTTTTTTTTTTTTTTTTTTTTGGTGCTTGCAGTCAGGCCACTCACTGAACAGCAGGCCAGGCGCCGCCTACTGGTTTACTAGTGGTTTTATTACTTTATTAGTTAGTCTGAAGTAATAATTACACTTCAGGGTTAAAGTGGGTGCATCTCATTGTCAAATTGGGCTTCAAACGGCCCAAATTTCACGCGCGTCGGCCCATACCGGCCTGGCCTGCTTGGTATCTAATGCCCGGCCTGAATTATGATCCCAGTCCGCCCCTGTTTTTAACTATATCGCCCAGCCCTACTCATGATATATAATATACAGTCTCTAGTGTATGATTAAACTTTTCCCATGTTCTAATCTAGTGTAAAAAAGCAAACAAACTGAAAAAATAAAAGAAAAAAATAAACAAAAATCGCAATAAATCGTAATATCGAATCGCAATAATCGTAGAATCGCAATACTTAAGAATCGCAATATAAATCGAATCGGCACCCAAGAATCGTGATAGTATCGAATCGGGAGATAAGTGAATTGCCACAGCCCTAATACATATACATACATATATATGCATGTATATACACAAACGTACACAAACTTACCCATACACATACATCATAAATCCACCTACAAATCCCTATCAATACCCATTCCCAATAATACAATCCAACATTACCCCAAAAACCCAATGCTTTGATATCAACCTGTGTTGAACCAATGCATCCAAGAATCCATCCAATGTACACAACAATTCTTTACATAATGTATATTACAATATAATATACATCATGTACACCATTATACATTATGCATAATAACCTCATTACACATACAATTTTTTTTATACATATATGTATATTAATGTACAGAATACACATCAGACCAGGTGCATACACCCACCAATAACACAGTAATTCTCTACCAGGAAGAAAAAAGGACATTGCCAAAAAACAGCAAGAATCCGAGTAACTCAAGATTCAATGTATTTCTTGATTAAATATTTTTTTAAATTAGATTTGAAAATAGAGATACTAGAGGTTTCTTTGATCCTGTCATCCAGTCTGTTCCAAAGAGTCACCCCATAGACTGTAATACACATGCTCTTAAGAGTAGTGTGAGCACACGGCTGTTTCAAATTATATTTACCTCTTAAATCATAGCATCCTTCTCTGTCTGCAAACATTTTTTGAATATTACCAGGAAGTAGATTGTTCCTCGCTTTGAACATAATTAGTGCAGTTTTCGAATCAATCAAATCCATCAGTTTCAATGCATTTGACTTTATAAATAGTGCGTTAGTGTGTTCCAAATAACCTACCTTATGAACAATCCTTATTGCTTTTTTTTGCAGTGTGCATAATGTCTGAAGGGTACTTTTATAGGTATTCCCCCAGACTTCCGCACAATAATTCAGGATGGGTAAAATAAGCGAGCAGTACAGCATGTACAGTGATTTCAGGTTCAGAATATTTTTAGTTTTACCTAGGACACCAATATTTCTTGACAGTTTTTTAGAGCATACAAACTTAACGTGGGGTTTCCAACATAAATTGTGGTCCAAGATTATCCCCCAAAAAATGTTCTCAAAAACTCTTTCTAGATCAACATTATCGATCTTTACTACAACTGGGGTGTTCAAGTGGACCCTTCTTTTACCGAACAACATAAACTTGGTTTTCTTTCAATTTAGCGATAATTTGTTCAGGTCGAACCACCGCTTTAACTTTCCCATTTCTGATGAGACAACCTCCAATAACTGATGCAGATTCTCTCCAGAGCAAAAAATATTGGTGTCGTCTGCAAAAACAACAAATTTCAGAATATTTGATATTCTACAGATGTCATTAATATACAATATGAACAATTTTGGACCTAAAATGGAACCTTGTGGCACCCCACATGTCATTTCTAAGCAAGTAGATCTGAAATCACCTAACTGTACAATACAGCGATTGCCGATCGCCTATGGGAAATATCTGCCCAACCGATCATCGACCGATTACCGATCACCGATATATAAACTCCTCAAAAAAAGTTTGGAAACGTTATTTCGGTCGATTATTTCTCCCCTTTAATAATACCAATTGGCATTGTATTTTATATCGTTGGAAAGCCTGATTAGTGATAGGGCTTTTTTTGATTAAATAAATAAATAAAAATAAACAAATAATAATAATAATAATATAAAAAAATAATGGCAATCAGCCGAAATATCGGCAATCAGCCGATCGCATATTTGAGGTCAAAATCGGCCGATACAGATTGCTTGCCGATCGATCGGTGCACCCCGACTGATCAGTATCAGTTATCAGTACAGGGCTGATCAATATCAGGTATATATCAGAGTACTAGGGATGGGCATTTCTAGCAAAAACACTCTTCGAAATTCGCTGGCCAAAGTCGACTTTTAATCGAAATTCGAAAAAAAAAAAAAAAATGTTTTCTTTTTTTCTTCTTTTTTTTTGTGAGTGAAATGTTGCATTGTCTCCCCTGATTCTAAGTCTAAGGCTTTATTAATTAATAGAAAAAGCTTCTGCTGTGGATTTTTAGCTCAAACAAGCATTGCACCACTGAAGTAAAGAACATGTTACATGACATTGACATTTTCGAAAATAAAAAACAGTTTTGACAATCATGAGTGGTTCATTAAATATTTAGTAGGCTCAGGTCTGAGTGCCAAAGGGGTGCCAAAGTCACCCCCTCTCCCTCTTCATGGGATTTCATCCGCCATTCATTTTTCCATAAACCTTGCTTAAAATGCTTATAAAAATTGTTTTACTTGCTCAAACCAAGCTATTCCACTATACTTAGAATCAGGGGAGACAATGCAAAATTTCACTCACATACAAAAAAAAAAAAAAAAAAAATCCCCCCGAATTTCGACTTTCAATAATAAAAGTCGACCTTGATAATAACGATTATTCGAAAATTCGAAATTTGATGCCCATCCCTACAGAGTACAGGGCTGATCATTATCTGTTCTTTAATCTAATGTGCTCATATTTAACCCTTTATTACAAGCATGTCTCAAAGAGCTTTACATGGTATTATATAGTACATGTCATAAACATACTACATCAAATAAACATACTATATACACATCCTATACAATGTCATTATACATACTTCATATTCATCATTAACTACATCATATACACTACTAGGTTATACACATCTTATAGCCTACCAAACCATACTCCACACACAAACGCTCTTGTGTCTTAGCCTACGTCTTCCATTTTCACTATAACTTTTACCACAGACTGAACAAGTAATACAGTGAACTATCATGTGTTTCTATCATGTGTTTTTATCATGTGTCTCTTCAAGTCTCCTTTACGACCAAAACCTTTACCACAGACTGAGCAAGTAAATGGTTTATCTCCTGTGTGGACTATCATGTGTTTCTTCAAGTCTCCCTTCTGACGTAAACCTTTACCACAGACTGAGCAAATAAATGGTTTCTCACCTGTGTGGATTATCATGTGTGTCTTCAAGTTATCTTTATGACCAAAACCTTTACCACAGACTGAGCAAACAAATGGTTTATCTCCTGTGTGGACTATCATGTGTGTCTTCAAGTTACTCTTAAGACCAAAACCTTTACCACAGACTGAGCAAGTAAATGGTTTATCTCCTGTGTGGACTATCATGTGTGTCTTCAAGTTCTCTTTATGACCAAAACCTTTACCACAGACTGAGCAAACAAATGGTTTATCTCCTGTGTGGACTATCATGTGTGTCTTCAAATGACCATTTCGAGAAAAAACTTTACCACAGACTGAGCAAGTAAATGGGTTATCTGCTGTGTGGATTATCATGTGTGTCTTCAAGGATCCTTTTTCACAAAAACGTTTACCACAGAGGGAGCAAACAAATGGTTTCTCACCTGTGTGGACTATCATGTGTCTCTTCAAGTTACTCTTAAGACCAAAACCTTTACCACAGACTGAGCAAGTAAATGGTCTATCTCCTGTGTGGACTATCATGTGTGTCTTCAAGTTATCTTTATGACCAAAACCTTTACCACAGACTGAGCAAACAAATGGTTTATCTCCTGTGTGGACTATCATGTGTGTCTTCAAATGACCATTTCGAGAAAAAACTTTACCACAGACTGAGCAAGTAAATGGGTTATCTGCTGTGTGGATTATCATGTGTGTCTTCAAGGATCCTTTTTCACCAAAATGTTTACCACAGAGGGAGCAAACAAATGGTTTCTCACCTGTGTGGACTATCATGTGTCTCTTCAAGTGACTTTTTTGACCAAAACCTTTACCACAGAGAGAGCAATTAAATTGTTTATCTCCTGTGTGGACTATCATGTGTTTCTCCAAGTTTATGTTATGACGAAAACCTTTACCACAGACTGAGCAAGTAAAAGGGTTATCTCCTGTGTGGACTCTCATGTGTTGATTCAAGTCTCCTTTCTGACCAAAACCTTTACCACAGACTGAGCAAGTAAATGGTTTCTCCCCTGTGTGGACTAACATGTGTCTCTTCAAGTTTACGTTATGATGAAAACCTTTACCACAGACGGAGCAAACAAATTGTTTCTCACCTGTGTGGACTATCATGTGTCTCTTCAACTGAGCATTTCGACCAAAAACTTTACCACAGACTGAGCAAGTAAATGGTTTATCTCCTGTGTGGACTATCATGTGTCTCTTCAAGTTTATGTTATGATGAAAACCTTTACCACAGACTGAACAATTAAATTGTTTCTCTCCTGTGTGGACTATCATGTGGCCCTTCAAGTCTTCTTTTGTTAGCATGTGTGCCTTCAAGTCTGCTTTACGAATAAAACTTTTACCACAACCTGAGCAACAGAAGTGTTTCTTACCAAGAACTTCACTGTTTTTCTGTGAGTCTAAACCTGACTGAGGCTCAGGTTCATAACAGTCTGAAGTCTTGCCAGCACTAGATGGTTGTAAATTACTAGCTGGATCTAAGTTCCTGGCTGGTTCTGATACTCCACAGTCCTCTCCATCAGCTTCTGTTTTCATCTGTTCAGTTGAGCTGCTGGCTAGAGGCGCATCTCTGTTATCCTCAGTTTGGCTTTGATGAAGTTGTGAGGACTGAGGTTTCTCTTCCTCATCTTCACTCTTCACAGGAACAACAGTGAATGTGAGCTTGGTGACATGGGCCTCCTCCAGCCCTTGAAGCTGCTCTGCCCCCTGACTGGTCCAGAGTTCCTCATGTTCCTCTTTAATGTGTGGGGGCTCTGGGTCCTCCTGAAGCTGCTCTCCCTCCTGACTGGTGCAGAGTTCCTCCTGTTCCTCTTTAATGTGTGGGGGCTCTGGGTCCTCCTGAAGCTGCTCTCCCTCCCGACTGATCCAGAGTTCCTCCTGTTCCTCTTTAATGTGTGGGGGCTCTGGGTCCTCCTGAAGCTGCTCTCCCTCCCGACTGGTCCAGAGTTCCTCCTGTTCCTCTTTAATGTGTGGGGGCTCTGGGTCCTCCTGAAGCTGCTCTCCCTCCTGACTGGTGCAGAGTTCCTCCTGTTCCTCTTTAATGTGTAGGGGCTCTGGGTCCTCTTGACTTGCCCAGTGTTCCTCATGTTCCTCTTTAATGTGTGGGGGCTCTGGGTCCTCCTGAAGCTGCTCTCCCTCCTGACTGGTCCAGAGTTCCTCCTGTTCCTCTTTAATGTGTGGGGGCTCTGGGTCCTCCTGAAGCTGCTCTCCCTCCTGACTGGTCCAGAGTTCCTCCTGTTCCTCTTTAATGTGTGGGGGCTCTGGGTCCTCCTGAAGCTGCTCTCCCTCCCAACTGGTCCAGAGTTCCTCCTGTTCCTCTTTAATGTGTGGGGGCTCTGGGCCCTCGGGAAGCTGCTCTTCCTCCTGACTGGTACAGAGTTCCTCCAGTTCCTCTTTAATGTGTGGGGGCTCTGTGTCCTCCTGAAGCTGCTCTCCTCCCTGACTGATCCAGACCCAGAGTTCCTCCTGTTCCTCTTTAATGTGTGGGGGCTCTGGGTCCTCCTGGTCCGGACTGCGGCTCCACTCCTGCTGCTCAGGGGGAACTTCTTCTTTTATGACCAACAGCTGCTGGAGGTCTGGAGGCATGGCTTCTCTGTGTAACCGCACAGCGTCCAGCAGTTTTCTTTGCCCGTCGATCTCTTTTGAACGAGCAGCTTCCTCCTCGTACTCTATCATTCTTTCAAACAGCACAAATATGTCTTCAACAGCCACAGTTAGTCGCTGCTTCACCACCGCTCTCAGCTTCTGGACTTTAGACATTTACACAGTGACAATGTCAATGTTAATCATGTCACTCTGACGTGAACTTTATCATGCAAAGCTCCAATAGCTAACCTTAGCTTCACAGATAACGTAACGTTAGCTTTACAGCTACAGAGAGAGCAGCTTCTTCTTCCTCAGCAACCCCGGTTCCAGTTTATATAATCGTGATAATATAATCCGCACATACGAGTCTTCCGTTTGTCAAATTAAACTTCTGGAAGGATATAACCGGCAATACGCTACTGCTACTCCTTTCAAGAACGTTTGCAAGCACTGGCCGCCATCTTGATAGCCCTATCAGTTATATATCAGGGTACAGGGTCGATCAGTATCAGTTATATATCAGATATATATCAGAGTACAGTGATCACTATCAGTTATATATCAGAGTACAGTGATCACTATCAGTTATATATCAGAGTACAGTGATCAATATCAGTTATATATCAGAGTATAGATCACTATCAGTTATATATCAGAGTACAGTGATCACTATCAATTATATATCAGAGTATAGATCACTATCAGTTATATATCAGAGTACAGTGATCACTATCAGTTATATATCAGAGTACAGTGATCAGTCACTATCAGTTATATATCAGAGTACATGGCTGATCAGTTTGAGAAGTATCTCTGTATATTTAATGTAGCAATGGGCATCCATGATAAACTAGGCTAACATTTAAACAAGTAAAAACTAGCTTAGCGTTGGGATCCTTGCCAGCTGTGATCTGCTGGCAACTGAAAACATAATGGAAGGCGAACTATACTACAACTGAACAACATTACAGCACCGCTATTTACACCTAGCAAGGCCCTCTATTCTATTTACACCTAGCAAGGCCCTCTATTCTATTTACACCTAGCAAGGCCCTCTATTCTATTTACACCTAGCAAGGCCCTCTATTCTATTTACACCTAGCAAGGCCCTCTATTCTATTTACACCTAGCAAGGCCCTCTATTCTATTTACACCTAGCAAGTCCCTCTATTCTATTTACACCTAGCAAGTCCCTCTATTCTATTTACACCTAGCAAGGCCCTCTATTCTATTTACACCTAGCAAGGCCCTCTATTCTATTTACACCTAGCAAGGCCCTCTATTCTATTTACACCTAGCAAGGCCCTCTATTCTATTTACACCTAGCAAGGCCCTCTATTCTATTTACACCTAGCAAGTCCCTCTATTCTATTTACACCTAGCAAGGCCCTCTATTCTATTTACACCTAGCAAGGCCCTCTATTCTATTTACACCTAGCAAGGCCCTCTATTCTATTTACACCTAGCAAGGCCCTCTATTCTATTTACACCTAGCAAGGCCCTCTATTCTATTTACACCTAGCAAGGCCCTCTATTCTATTTACACCTAGCAAGTCCCTCTATTATATTTACACCTAGCAAGGCCCTCTATTCTATTTACACCTAGCAAGGCCCTCTATTCTATTTACACCTAGCAAGGCCCTCTATTCTATTTACACCTAGCAAGGCCCTCTATTCTATTTACACCTAGCAAGGCCCTCTATTCTATTTACACCTAGCAAGGCCCTCTATTCTATTTACACCTAGCAAGGCCCTCTATTCTATTTACACCTAGCAAGTCCCTCTATTCTATTTACACCTAGCAAGGCCCTCTATTCTATTTACACCTAGCAAGGCCCTCTATTCTATTTACACCTAGCAAGGCCCTCTATTCTATTTACACCTAGCAAGGCCCTCTATTCTATTTACACCTAGCAAGGCCCTCTATTCTATTTACACCTAGCAAGGCCCTCTATTCTATTTACACCTAGCAAGTCCCTCTATTATATTTACACCTAGCAAGGCCCTCTATTCTATTTACACCTAGCAAGGCCCTCTATTCTATTTACACCTAGCAAGGCCCTCTATTCTATTTACACCTAGCAAGTCCCTCTATTCTATTTACACCTAGCAAGTCCCTCTATTCTATTTACACCTAGCAAGGCCCTCTATTCTATTTACACCTAGCAAGGCCCTCTATTCTATTTACACCTAGCAAGGCCCTCTATTCTATTTACACCTAGCAAGGCCCTCTATTCTATTTACACCTAGCAAGGCCCTCTATTCTATTTACACCTAGCAAGTCCCTCTATTCTATTTACACCTAGCAAGGCCCTCTATTCTATTTACACCTAGCAAGGCCCTCTATTCTATTTACACCTAGCAAGGCCCTCTATTCTATTTACACCTAGCAAGGCCCTCTATTCTATTTACACCTAGCAAGGCCCTCTATTCTATTTACACCTAGCAAGGCCCTCTATTCTATTTACACCTAGCAAGTCCCTCTATTATATTTACACCTAGCAAGGCCCTCTATTCTATTTACACCTAGCAAGGCCCTCTATTCTATTTACACCTAGCAAGGCCCTCTATTCTATTTACACCTAGCAAGGCCCTCTATTCTATTTACACCTAGCAAGGCCCTCTATTCTATTTACACCTAGCAAGGCCCTCTATTCTATTTACACCTAGCAAGGCCCTCTATTCTATTTACACCTAGCAAGGCCCTCTATTCTATTTACACCTAGCAAGGCCCTCTATTCTATTTACACCTAGCAAGTCCCTCTATTCTATTTACACCTAGCAAGTCCCTCTATTCCATTTACACCTAGCAAGGCCCTCTATTCTATTTACACCTAGCAAGGCCCTCTATTCAAGATTCAAGATTCAAGATTTTTATTGTCACTCCATGGTACAAGTACCACGTGTGAAATTCTTGTGCAGTGGACTCCGTTTACGACATAGTACAAATAGGCAACAAGCAATAAGTAATAGGCATTAAGAAATAGGCATCAATAAGCAATAAGACAGCAATAAGGCAATAAGAAATAGGCATCTATAAGCAATAAGACAAGTCGGTGGCTTATACGACAGTGGCATATTCATTGCACATAGGTGCACATGTCATGTGCATACGTTAGACGTGTTCAGACATTCCAAATTCGACGTTTTATACATACATGTGCAAATAGCATGTACCTTATTAAACATACACTTAAATTTACAATTAAACGTTAGGCACCTTATTAAACATACACTTAAATTTACAATTAAACGTTAGGCATCCGTAATGGTAGCAGCTGCAGTACGGTACGACACGACTACTGCACTATTTGTGCATATTTAGGAGTCTCGTGGCCTGCGGGAAGAAACTGTTCCTCAAGCGATTTGTGCGTGTTTTTGGAACCCTGTATCTCCTCCCTGAGGGTAGCAGGGAGAACAGGCTGTTGTGGGGATGGTTTGTGTCTTTGATGATCTTCAGGGACCTCCTGAGGCACCGCTGGTTGTACAGTTCGTGCAGTTCTGGCAGTTCACCTCCTGTTACGTGCTGGGCCGCGCGCCTCACCCTCCTTAGCGCTCTGCGGTCCATGGTGGTACAGTTCCCGTACCAGGCGGTATTCTATTTACACCTAGCAAGGCCCTCTATTCTATTTACACCTAGCAAGTCCCTCTATTCCATTTACACCTAGCAAGTCCCTCTATTCTATTTACACCTAGCAAGGCCCTCTATTCTATTTACACCTAGCAAGGCCCTCTATTCTATTTACACCTAGCAAGTCCCTCTATTCCATTTACACCTAGCAAGTCCCTCTATTCTATTTACACCTAGCAAGGCCCTCTATTCTATTTACACCTAGCAAGGCCCTCTATTCTATTTACACCTAGCAAGGCCCTCTATTCTATTTACACCTAGCAAGTCCCCTCTATTCTATTTACACCTAGCAAGGCCCTCTATTCTATTTACACCTAGCAAGGCCCTCTATTCTATTTACACCTAGCAAGGCCCTCTATTCTATTTACACTAGCAAGTCCCTCTATTCTATTTACACCTAGCAAGTCCCTCTATTCTATTTACACCTAGCAAGGCCCTCTATTCTATTTACACCTAGCAAGGCCCTCTATTCTATTTACACCTAGCAAGGCCCTCTATTCTATTTACACCTAGCAAGTCCCTCTATTCTATTTACACCTAGCAAGGCCCTCTATTCTATTTACACCCTAGCAAGGCCCTCTATTCTATTTACACCTAGCAAGTCCCTCTATTCTATTTACACCTAGCAAGGCCCTCTATTCTATTTACACCTAGCAAGGCCTCTATTCTATTTACACCTAGCAAGGCCCTCTATTCTATTTACACCCTAGCAAGGCCCTCTATTCTATTTACACCTAGCAAGGCCCTCTATTCTATTTACACCTAGCAAGGCCCTCTATTCTATTTACACCTAGCAAGGCCCTCTATTCTATTTACACCTAGCAAGGCCCTCTATTCTATTTACACCTAGCAAGTCCCTCTATTCTATTTACACCTAGCAAGGCCCTCTATTCTATTTACACCCTAGCAAGTCCCTCTATTCTATTTACACCTAGCAAGGCCCTCTATTCTATTTACACCTAGCAAGTCCCTCTATTCTATTTACACCTAGCAAGGCCCTCTATTCTATTTACACCTAGCAAGGCCCTCTATTCTATTTACACCTAGCAAGGCCCTCTATTCTATTTACACCTAGCAAGTCCCTCTATTCTATTTACACCTAGCAAGGCCCTCTATTCTATTTACACCTAGCAAGGCCCTCTATTCTATTTACACCTAGCAAGTCCCTCTATTCTATTTACACCTAGCAAGGCCCCTCTATTCTATTTACACCTAGCAAGTCCCTCTATTCTATTTACACCTAGCAAGGCCCTCTATTCTATTTACACCTAGCAAGGCCCTCTATTCTATTTACACCTAGCAAGTCCCTCTATTCTATTTACACCTAGCAAGGCCCTCTATTCTATTTACACCTAGCAAGGCCCTCTATTCTATTTACACCTAGCAAGGCCCTCTATTCTATTTACACCTAGCAAGTCCCTCTATTCTCAACAAAGAATTAAGCCCAGTGACATCAAACAAGCCAACAAACAATATGCAAAACCTCAATGAAACAATCGAATATTAAAATAATAATTATCCTAATTGATCAGGAAACCGGGGAACTTGAAATGAATCTTCTACAGCTCATTGTTGCAATTTTCGTCCTTTTGACCACACACACTCTGTCACCAGTTGGAGCTTCCGGCCACATCAGTTGGCCTAAGATGGAAAGTTTAAAAAGTGAA
>NW_028151751.1:2500-17500 GCF_964638095.1 Poromitra crassiceps | reverse complement strand
TAGGTTTTTCCCCCAGTCGTCTTATTCCTCAGCACAAATGGACAATAATGTTATTTCTGTGTCCGTGTCTATTTCAGTGAATCAGATTTTTATTCATTACTTTATTATTACTTATGTTAACTTTATAATAGTTTATTTGACTACCAGCTCTATTATGAGAGCACAATGCTTACTGATGCATTTCATAAACACTGATAAACTGTATACTGTACAACAGGCTAGACAGACTGCAGTTCTGCGGGGGTATTGCGAGAAAAACGGCAATAGGTCTTTAAGCTTATTATTATGTCCATTAATTTTGCCTAATGTCAACATTGTTTGAGCATAAATAGCCCAATCTGCGAACCCAGAGTCTTTTTCGGCACGTAAATAGACTCTGGGACAGCCGTAACTTTTTTTTAGGATTCCTGTACAGTGCGGATCTTCCGCCCGGGACTTCCACTTCCGTGCAGCGGTGCCTTTTAAAAACATACATTGCGTCGCTTTTATTTTGAATACTAAATGTCAAAATGTGTATATAATATATTCACTAGCGTTCAGGAACGGAACTCTTATATTCACCGGTACAACAAAAGTGCACTGCGCGGAGGCAGAAGTCCCGGGCGGAAGATTCACGCTGTACAGGAAGCCTAAAAAAAAGGTACGGCTGTCCCAGAGTCCCAGATTGTGAATAGCCTAACCTACTTACTCATAAACTGTAGGCACGGAGCATTCCTCCTGTTGCAGTCGTGGATCGTATAGGCTACTTTTTTACTTTCACTTATGCCTTTCACCTTGCTGTGTGAGGTGGTTTCCTCTTTTCTTTTTTTAATGAATGAGCTGAGCTTCAATCTGTCTTCCCGCGGGGACTTTTTAAGACAGATGTCGATTCGGTGCTATGACTACCTCCACTGGCGGAACGAAAGGCGTAACAAAATGACACTCTATTACGTTCCTGTGACTTTTAGACAGGAGGCGAGGCGTAACGATGCCACAGTGATTGCGGCTTTCACAGGCTGTGTAAAAGGGTCTTAGGTCTGGAGTAATCTCTGGGCTTCTGCAGCCAAGCAAAGACCAACAGATGTAGCCTATAGAGGGGGAAAACACCGCCTACCTCAAAACTTCACTATAGAAAAAAATAACAACATTGCAACAAAATCAGGATCTGTGTATGAATTTCTAAAATCCAATATAACTTAGGCATAGCATTACTTCAACGTAACACATATTACAGGCACATTGCTAAATGTGCTTGAGAAATTAAATGGTACAAAGAACTGAGCAAGTACAAACAGGGATGCAAACACCGTGCATGGCGATTTTTTTCCCATGTAAATTTAGGCTGGTATTTAGGTCTTTTCCTGGGATGCGTTTTGTGGCAGGCTGATTGCATGTTCCTTTGCATCTACATTAAACTAAGATATAGATTTTTTTCTTTTAATATTTGCTTGGTTATTTTTGCAGACATTAACATTTTTGGTGGGCTGAGCATTGCTTGTGCCTCCTTTTGGATTCAGTTCTGTTTGATGTCAAATGTCTCTTTTGTGACGTCATGCACGTAGCAGTGTGAGCTGTGGTTGGTCTAATGTGGGGACAGACAGACAGATAAATGCCCTCACTAGCTAATCATCTATCATCTATATTGTAGATCATCTCTGTCCTCCTATCCCTTCACTCTTCCATTCTCTCCTCTTTTCTCCCCAGAAGATGCAATGTACACTGAGCCCTGGGAGGAGGACGGTGCGCCTTTGAAGAAACAGAAGCTTCTGGAGCTCTGCAAGTTCAAAAGTGGAGACGAGTGTCTGTACCAGTACCATCACTCGACAATGCAGTGCAAGTGAGTTTTTTAACAAACAAAAAAGGGACAAAGGCATTTTTTTTAATCACTCAAGGCATTAGACTTAATTTAATGTGGAGCTAAATTGCTTAAAAATTTATTAATATTTATGTCTTGTTTTTCTTTCTGTAGGACTTTTCCCACCTGCAAATTTTGGGATAAATGCCACTTTGTCCATCCGAACATGATGCAAGGTGCACCAAGCCAGACTGTCCTTTCACTCATGTCAGCAGCCACAAAAGCACAGTAGCCTCTCCGCCCAGGCCAGGTGAAGTCTCATTCTCACTGTGACTAATACTACTACTAACCCCTGGCTCTTTGTCAGGAGATCACACATATGAGATCACACATATGAGATGACACAGACTCATATTTATGCCTCCGCTGGCGATAGCTGAGCCGGAGGCATTATGGTTTCGGGTTGTCTGTACATCCGTCTCATGTTCGTTAACGCGATATCTCAAGAACGCCTTGAAGGAATTTCATCACATTTGGCTCAAACATGCACTTGGACTCAAGGATGAACTGATTAAATTTGTGACCTAACAAATGCCATTTTCTACCTCGTTAACGCAATATCTCAGGAACGCCTCGACTGAATTTCATCACATTTGGCTCAAACATCCATGTGGACTCAAGGATGAACGGAATACATTTTGGTGGCCAAAGGTCAAGGTCACTGTGACCTCACGAATGCCATTTTCAAGCTCGATGCAATCTCTCAGTAACGCCTGAATTTCTTCACATTTGGCTCAAACATCCAAGTCTGGACATGCATGGATGTCGACTGCTCACTTGTTGGCGGAGGCATATATCCGCAGTGCGGTCGTTCTTCTAGTTAGAAATGTGTGTTTTATTCCTACTCATGCCTTCACTCAGGAAAATATACAAGCATTGGAGGGGAAAAAGTGCATTCCAATAAATGTTTTTCCTCTTGTCTGTTTGCTGCCCAGTGTAAACGCGATGGATCTACCTTCTACCACAGTCACCACAGCTGTGCCTCCGAGACATGCCCTGAAGTGGACTAAAACTCAGAGCAGGTGAGCAGAGCGGGGATAATGCAGACAACCCAGTGATTTCACCATCATGGGGAAAAAGATGACAACGTGCCAGACGTGCCATGTTTCAGGCCACGGCATCGAAACAGTGACTCTTTGATGGAGGCTGTAGATGTTTGTTTCAAGACTTTCTTTGTGTTTGACATCAATTACACCAAGCGGTGCCTCCCCACCTGGGAATTTCTCCAGCATGCGGTGTATCATATTGACGGACAGGAGACCCCATCTGATTCTTTAAGACAAGTGTTTTCAACCTGCACCTATATAGATATAGATATAGATATAGATATATATATATCTATATATAGATATAGATATAGATATATATAGATATATATAGATATAGATATTGATATATAGATATACATATTGATATATAGATGTGTGTGTGTATATGTGTGTGTGTGTTAAAGCAGTGATTCTTAACCTTTTTCATATCAAGGACCCCTAATTCAGTCCACATTAGATGTACAGACCTTAGATGTACACTACAGAGATGTACAGTCTCTTGAACTCAAATCTGAGAATGTTTTTATTGTCAGATATAATTTTGTCCAGAAGCCCATGACGGTATGTAGGTAGAGAGAGAACAGAGAATCTAATCTAAATACTTGCAGTATTATACTTTCTCTAATTGTGTCAACGTCTTGTAAATGAAATAATGCTGAAGTTTAACAATTCATCAGTTATAACTCCCTCAAGGACCCCTGGTGGTCCCCAAAGCCCACGTTACAAACAGATTGATACATTTAATTTTTTTTATACACTGATTTTATGCTATGCTTATGCTATTCACTGTTTGTGTTTAAGAAGCTGTTCCATCAACTGGTGTTTTTATATACAGCCATTTTGCAAGATACTGAGGGAAGTAGATATACTGAGATTATATGCATCCAAACCTGAGCAATGTGATTTGTTTGTTGGTTTATTTAGCCTGCCTGTATACACAAAGCCACATTAGAGGTACATGGCTTTGTGTGTACCCTTGTGCAGCTGTACATTTTGTAAAATGTAATTAAATGCACATTTACAGTGGCCTTTTTTGTATAGTGTGTTTGTATGATTATGGGAAATTATTATTAATCAAACAAAATAATATTTGTAATAATAATAATAACAATAATAATAATAGTTATATAATAATAACTATTATTATTATTATTATTATTATTATTATTATTATTATTATTATAGCCCAGAATATGGGTAATGTTTAACCCAGCAATAAAGTTAATTTCACTCAAGGTTGGGTAATGAACACCCCAGCAAATAGCCCAATGTATGGTTAATATAACCCAGCAATAGAGTTAATGTAACTCACTAGGTGGGTCAAATGAACAACCCAGTATTATGGGCTAAATAGTAAAACCCAGCACCTGGGCTAAATCAGCCCACCATGTGTCCTGTCCAATAGTGACCCAGGGGGGGGGTTAAGGTTGGGTTGTTTTTTAGCCCAGTAGTTTTAAGAGTGTACCGTATCACTTATAATATTGCAAAAGATATCATCACTCGCTCATTTGGACGGTGTTCACATCAATTCATTTTCACAATTACAGTCATCCATTCACCAAATCCAAATATTCTCCAACAGCCAAAAAAAAAAAAAAATCTGATCAGGGGTATGGAGGACCAGGAGGGTCTTACGCTAATGAATAGAGTGTCCCCTTAATAATTATCCAATCGTACAATTAAAAAGAGTAATTTCAAAAAGAATTCACAAATGATGTATTAATACATCATTAAAAAGTCGTATTTGGAAAAGGAACTTCAAAAACATCCATTAAACAGTGTATTTCAAAATGGAATTACGAATACATCATTTAAAACATCATTTAATACATCGTTTCCTTATTCCTATTCAAAATAACCATTTGGAATTGTATTTGAAGTCACTATATTAAATCCCCGATTCGAAATAACGATTGGAAATGCCATTTACCCATTGCATGACACTTTTGGCCTTAGCCTAGAAAAACTGTGTAAAACAATGCAAATTAGACGTGTACTTTAATTTTAAATTTGACATACCTTGTAGGCCCTGGAGAGTCTTAAGCTAATGAATAGAGTGTTCCTTTAATAATTATCTAATCGTACAATTAAAAAGAGTAATTTCAAAAAGAATTCACAAATCACGTATTAATACATCATTAAAAAGTCGTATTTGGAAAAGGAACTTCAAAAACATCCATTAAACAGTGTATTTCAAAATGGAATTACGAATACATCATTTAAAACATCCATTAAACAGTGTATTTCAAAATGGAATTACGAATACATCATTTAAAACATAATTTAATACATCATTTCCTTATTCCTATTCGAAATAACCATTTGGAATTGTATTTGAAGTCACTAAAATTAAAACCAATTCAAAAAACCGATAGGAAAACCATTTTGTTTTAACATGACACTTTTTTGCTCTTTGTCCCCAGCCAAACAGTGTCAATCGTGAATCCATGGTCCTAATGCAAATGAGCCATGTAACAGGCTCTCTGATTGGCTAGAGAGGCAGTCCACTGAGCCAGGCTCTTTCGTGCCTCAAAGCTCTCTAGCCAATCAGAGAGCCTGTTACATGGCTCATTTGCATTAGGGGGCTCAATTCACGATTGACACTGTTTGGCTGGGGACAAAGAGCAAAAAAGTGTCATGTTAAAACGAAATGGTTTTCCAAACGGTTTTTTGAATTAGTTTTGAAATAGTGACTTCAAATACAATTACAAATGTTTATTTCGAATAGGAATAAGGAAATGATGTATTAAATGATGTTTTAAATGATGTATTCGTAATTCCATTTTGAAATACACTGTTTAAATGATGTTTTAAATGATGTATTCGTAATTCCATTTTGAAATACGCTGTTTAATGGATGTTTTTGAAGTTCCTTTTCCAAATACGACTTTTTAATGATGTATTAATACGTCATTTGTGAATTCTTTTTGAAATTACTCTTTTTAATTGTACGATTAGATAATTATTAAAGGAACACTCTATTCATTAGCTTAAGACTCTCCAGGGCCTACAAGGTATGTAAAATTTAAAATTAAAGTACACGTCTAATTTGCATTGTTTTACACAGTTTTTCTAGGCTAAGGCCAAAAGTGTCATGCAATGGGTAAATGGCATATCCAATCGTTATTTCGAATCAGGGATTTAATATAGTGACTTCAAATACAATTCCAAATGGTTATTTCGAATAGGAATAAGGAAACAATGTATTAAATGATGTTTTAAATGATGTATTCGTAATTCCATTTTGAAATACACTGTTTAATGGATGTTTTTGAAGTTCCTTTTCCAAATACGACTTTTTAATGATGTATTAATACGTCATTTGTGAATCCTTTTTGAAATTACTCTTTTTAATTGTACGATTGGATAATTATTAAGGAGACACTCTATTCATTAGCGTAAGACTCTCCTGGTCCTCCATAAAGGGGTCCAATCAATACAGAATATATACATAATCTAAAGTTAATATTTGATTCGTACATACATACATACATACATACATACATACATACATACATATTTAATTATTATATTTCGTTCGTACATCCATTTTGATATGATCCCTCTCTCTCTATTTCTCTCTTTCTGTATTTCTCTCTCTCTCTCTCTCTCTCTCTCTCTCTCTCTCTCATCTCTCTTCTCTCTCTCTCTCTCTCTGTCTCTCTCTCTTTCTGTATTTCTCTCTCTCTCTTTCTCTCTCTTTCTGTATTTCTCTCTCTCTCTCTCTCTCTCTCTCTCTCTGTCTCTCTCTCTTTCTGTATCTCTCTCTCTCTCTTTCTCTCTCTTTCTGTATTTCTCTCTCTCTCTATCTCTGCCTCTCTCTCTCTCTCTCTCTCTCCCTCTCTCTCTCTCTCTCTCTCTCTCTCTCTCTCTCTCTCTCTCTCTCTCTCTCTCTCTCTCTCTCACACACACACACACAAGTCCAACACATGATTGATGCATAAGCAGCCGTGTTGGGAATGGTTCACTCCTTCACTCCGTCACTATTCTCCATGTAGTGTTTATCGTCTACTGAACTATATGGGGGGCGCTCTAACGAGTTTCAGACACTACCTCACTCTTCTTCTACTTTGGTCAACACGACCCCCCTTGCATTGTGGTATATGGAAGAGCATTTTTAGGGTACATTCGCTGTTCACTAGAAATGTCAGTGCATTGTGGGTATTTTACAGTGGACTATATAGTGAAACAAAATAACAGCTGAGAATTCGGACGCTATAGTAAAAAATGGCAAACCAGACTATATAGTGCATTATTTCTGTAATAGGGAACTATAGGGAATAGTTTGGAACAGTGTTATTCGCAGCGCTCTACTCTCTTTAGTATAGTACTAGTGAGCAGGTAAAACAGACGGTGTTTTGAACAGGAAGTCATAACACAACTGGGTCAAGTGGGCGGGGCTACATCAGGTGAATAGTGTCTGGACCGCTCTCAAAGAAGAAGCAGAAGAAGAAGAAGGGGGAAGTGGGAGAAGGGAGATGGGAAAAGGAGAGTAAAATGAGAGAGAAAGGAGGTGGAGAGAGAGGAGTGGTTGGGGGGGGGGGGGGGTAGACGGAGAGCGGGAGCGATGGCCTGAGAGAGTACCTGTCTGCCTGGAGTCGGGTGCTAGTCGCGGCTAACCAGAGTTGGCAGCACGGCAGCTTGACCTCATCCCCCCTCCACGCCGCCGCTCCCCTCTGATCCCATTAGGGGCCAGGAACCATGGCGAGACCCCCACGCGTACCCCCTCGCTCAGGACCCCCACGCGGACCCCCTCGCTATCCAGCCGCTCCCCCCATGTTGGGCCGGGGGGCCCCCCCAGGACAAACATCAGGCCTCGAAACAAACAGGCCGCTAATGTGGGCAGACAGGACAGACAATTACAACCACATAGGCAGCCACGCAGAGAGAGAGAGAGAGAGAGAGAGAGAGAGAGAGAGAGAGAGAGAGAGAGAGAGAGAGAGAGAGAGAGAGCGAGCCAGAGCCAGAGCCAGCTGTCTACACATGCTGCATTATGAACGTGTGTCAGGTTGAGCATGTGCACGTGGACAGACAAAAGGTTCTGAAGATCCATATAGTGTCCCGGGTTTGAGGCTTGGATAATCTGGTCACCCTGACATACACGCAAGCTTAAATCTCCAACATTACAAGCAGCTAATCAGAAGAGGTGCAGGGGTCAGTGCCCCTGTCGCTAGAACAGGGATGGGCAACTTTGATGATAGAGAGGGCCACAAAAAAATGTCCTCGCTACCAGAGGGCCAGATTGTGACCGTGCACTTCCACCAGTAGCCTACTACTGTAACACCATCACTCCCAATTATAGCTACTAATTTGATGCAGAGGACTGGTAATCAAATTTGATTATACACCAACATTTATATTTTTCATATTCAAATTGAGTAATTCCTCCATTCAGATGACACCAGAAACTTTGCTCTAGCTTTAAAACAGCCCGCCACAGCAATTTGATGGGGTGCATCACACAAATATGTAATATTAATCAGATTAGTAATGTTGCATGTGCAATGTGCATCCTGGATATAGTTTGTTACAATAGCGTTAGCTCAAATGCTAATGTTAAAGAGTATGTGGAATGTGGATGGACAATGCTAACGACATTAGCGCCATGTTCTGTGTTCTACAATAAAATAAAAACAAACCAAAAACGTTTTTCTTTTTTTTCTTTTTTTTTTTGGACCCAGGGGTCACACTGAGTGAGGTCGGGGGCCTCCAGTTGCCCACCCCTGCACTGGAACTATAGCATACCGGTATCACAAGTTTCTCCTATGTAGCTTCTCATTCTTTACAACCCAGTCTCAGAAGTCATTTTAGGTTCCTACTGGCTGAGAAACTGTGACCCAGTTGGATGATTTAGCAACACAGAGGGGGGAAGTGGAGACCTCAGAAAGCCTTTAAAATGCATATGCAAAAACACTATACTATTCTGTCCATGTCCAAACAGCCTCTCTGCAATTTAAACATGCCTGACTTAAAGCGTGCACTGCTATGTATACCCTCCTCCTCCTCCTGCTCCTCCTCCTCCTGCTCCTCCTCCTCCTCCTCCTGCTCCTCCTCCTCCATCTGCTCCTCCTCCTCCTCCTCCTCCTCCTGCTCCTCCTGCTCCTCCTGCTCCTCCTCCTCCTCCTCCCTCCCTCCTCCTCCTCCTCCTCCTCCTCCTCCTCCTCCCTCCCTCCCTCCCTCCTCCTCCTCCTCCTCCTCCTCCTCCTCCTCCTCCTCCCTCCCTCCTCCTCCTCCTCCTCCTCCTCCTCCTCCTCCTCCTCCTCCTGCTCCCCCCCCATCCTCCTCCTCCTCCCAGCCTTTGTTTTGCTTGGCGACAACAGAAGAAAGCCTCTGTTTTACATCTCTCCTGTGCGTTTAGCGGTCGCAGCACAGAAAGCAGGACATGAACACATCACGCTAAAGTTAGCATCCTCCTCCTGGCACATATATACAGCTGGCCTCCTCTGAAACCATAGACGGACAGACTGAAGACTCAAATACCTCTAGACGCACGCACACACGCACACCTATATAGGTCACTATATAGGTTCTTAGGTTATTAGGTCACTTTTGGGGGTATTAGACTTGCATGTATAACCTGGAGACTTACCCTAACCATAACCACTAACCCTCCAAAACCTAACCCTATAACCATAACCCTCACCTTAACCTTTGACCCCAAAATCAGCTCTTTACTAACTGGGGGACACAGCTTTTGTCCCCAATTGCACCCGCGCTGTCCCCAATCACCGGATCTGAAGTCAGGTGTGCGTCCCCAATTTCGACTCAAGTACAACCACACACACACACACACACACACACACACACACACACACACACACACACACACACACACACACACACACACACACACACACACACACACACACACACACACACACACACACACACACACACGTCACCTAGACAATGCATGTATAGTATTACAGACATAGGTGTGCATGTACGTATAGAGTAAGTCCACACACACACACACACACACACACACACACACACACACACACACACACACACACACAGACACACGGAGGCAGTGTAATGTCACCCTTGGAGTGATCTTTGACCTATAGGATGGTGGGTGAGGGAGAGGAAGGAGAGGAGGAAGAAGACTCTGACTCCTATCTGATCTCCATGTGACTGACTGTCTGTATACATGTATGTATATAAACATACCTACATACATGTATGTATGTATATAAACATACATACATACATGTATACAGACAGAGCTGTGTAATCCAAACCCAGCACAGAGAAACACTATACACAAGATCCAACCATCCAACTGCCCCCCCGCTCTCCTGCACTCCCTCACAGGCTGGGACCTGTTGCTGAACCGCCAGCCATCCACACACACACACACACACACACACACACACACGCACGCACGCATGCACACACGCACGCACACACGCACGCACACACACACACACACACACACACACACACACACACACACACACACACACACACACACACACACACCCGGGCTGACAGGCAGACAAGCAGAGACCTGCCACCCACAGGACAGACTGCCTTCCCCTCTGGCAGATCAGCTAACACATCCTCACGTAAACACGTTTGCACACTGGCACACACTCACACATAATAAGGGTATATAAGAACTAACACACACACACACACACACACACACACACACACACACACACACACACACACACACACACACACACACACCTCTCCCATAAACTTCCCCTAGTCCAATACAAACAGGCAGGCTGGTGCATGCCAACACCTCCGATGCAGAAAGTCAGGTAAACAGGGCCTAGCCAATGCTCTCTCTCTCTCTCTCTCTCTCTCTCTCTCTCTCTCTCTCTCTCTCTCTCTCTCTCCCACCCTCTCTCTCTCACACAGACACACACACAGACACACACACACACACACCACACACACACACACGCACAGCGCACACACACAAACACAATGTGATGCATTGGTCCGGCCATGGCATGATCTGTATGGTGTGATCTCCCCCCGGGGGGAGGAGCCACATCAAGCAGGCATCAGCCAGTGTGTCTGTGTGGAGCAGCTGGTGAGCTGGATGATGGCTGATGATGCTGATGGCACTGACATGTCTCCACAGCTCCTCGGCACCGTGACTGATAAGCACTGATGGGGGCGTAGGACTGAAACTTCTACCCGGCACGCACCACGATGCCAGACATGAAGACAGAAAAGCCAGTAAAAAACGGTTCAGCTTTGAAGATACACCCTCACTTTGATTCAAGAACATGTTAATCTGGAGATCAGTGATTTGCATATACAGTTATTATGCACAGCACGGCCCATCAAATGGACTGTCAGTGGATCCAAACAAACACCATCACATCTTGACACTTGAACAGGGTCAACTGTTCTGTTTCAACTGTCAACTGATTCAATCCTGCGGTTTCTATATAACTGCTGCTGTTGACTGGTTGAGCTGCTTACTCCGTCCACTACCACAGTACTACCACAGTACTACCACAGTACTACCACAGTACCACAGTACTACCACCACAATATACTGCCATGGTATGTCTTTTTTGGGCTTTTACCTTGGGATTTATATTCCATCTAAATGTTTGGGTTGGGCCAAGTACAACTGTACCAGAGCCGTGTATATAGAAGAGTCGCGACATCTCCGTTCACTCCAATGGACCAGTTTTTTACTCTCAAGAGTTCCAGGTCCTGTGTTGTTGCCGCAAAATGGACAGTTTGTGATGTACTTTGAAAGTTTTTTTCTTTTTTTTTTAATCAAATTGTACATGATCAGCTTTATTTTAGCATTCAAAAGTAGCGCGAGACCCCTTCCTGGCTGCTCATTGGCTAATGAGTCACGCGTTTTGGTCCTGACGCCACTCTCTCTCTCTAGAGGGCACTAAACTGTCTAACCATCGGTGTGATAAATGCCTCTGATTCTGTGGGCGGGAGTGTCCCCGACCATTTAAAAAAACTCAACACCAGACTGACTAGATGACTGGCATGTTTTCATGCAGTGCCACCAACCAACCAACCAACCACGCGTCTCACTCTGGCTGCTGAACTTTCCAAGTCTGTTGACAAAGTTTCCATCGCTGTAAATAGGCAACATAATATATCACATTCGATCCGGAGGCGGGTTGGCTCCGTCTCAAATTGCTACTTGTAACTCAGACTGAGATAACCACCAACTACTGGCTCTGTCACGCCTGCAGTGAACCAGACCCGGGTTCCCCTCAGGTCAACTCCACTTCAAAGGCGAGCAGCAGCAGCGGCGGCGGTCGGTCCGTGGGTCCGCGAGCTCCTCCGCCCTCCGGCCTCCCGGGGGCTCCCGCGCCCTCGCACCGTAATGGGATTAAGATGAAGGCTTCCACAGGGCGGATTAAGAGGGGGGGGGGGGTGTTGGGGGGGCTCCTCTAGGTCCCGCCCCCCCCTTTTCCAACTGTCAGCCCAGGTGATAACCCCTTCTGCTGTGTGACCCAATGTACCGGTGCTGCTGGCAGAGTGGGAACGTTCACTCGCTCCCTCACAGCTGAGAGGGCATCCATGACATGGATCATGTCACCTCATGTAACGTCATTATTCTGTTTATATTTCGATTCTGGTCGGGAGATGATGCTACGTTGGAACGGCTATTCAGAGAGGAAGTCTTCAGCTTGACCAGGTTTATTGGGAGAGCTTGGAAAGTCAGAATGGAGAAGTTGTTTGTCTCTATAATATATGATGTCTTGTCTTGTTTATGTTTTGGTTAAACTTTTTGTAACTTGCTTGTTTAATTTGTTTGTGTTGTTGAAGTTGAATGATTTGTGTCTTGTAAGCCCAGACGGCCTGGGCACCACGAATATGGTGCATGACACACAAATAAAACAATCGATTGATCGATTAATCATCTATCTATCTATCTATCTATCTATCTATCTATCTATCTATCTATCTATCTATCTATCTATCTATCTATCTATCTATCTATCTATCTATCTATCTATCTATCTCTCTATCTCTCTATCAATCTATCCATCTATCCATCTAATCCATCCATCCATCTCTCTATCATAATGATGCACATCATATTTGAAACAGCATGACATAGCGTGAGGACACAGATAACTGGATTAAGAAGCAGAGGAAAACAGAATCACAAATCACAGGAGAGAGCAGGTTTACAGGCTGTGACAGAGCATCATGAGACAGCCTACTATACACACGAGACAGAGGGGTAAAGGCCTGTTGGTTGGACTGAGCCGGTCTGCTGGCTAGGCTGCTCCGTTTACTCATAGGAACAGTGACCCCTAGTGTTTGCCTCTTGTAGTGTTTTACAGAAATGCCCTGCAAAACTTCTTTCATAACAGGATATTTAATCTCATTATGTAGTAGTCTTCAAACCTTATTCTTCACAAAACAAGTGAAAAAATTACCATAAAGGTCACATGATGATTAATTGATCACATGATTAATAGAAATCATTGAAATAAGCGGAGCTGCATTGGAAACAAGTGTCATTTCTCGCATAATTTGAAGATTTGTGACATAAGTTTCTCACTCAGAATACAAGGTCACATGACTTGGTCTGTGTTTTGTGTGATTATTACAATGTGTTCTCAGAACTGGGAGGCAGGAGCTGATAGTGTGTGTGTACAGGAGGAACTTCCTGAGTATGTAAGGCTAAAGAATAGAAATATACCTTTTCTCAACCGTCTTTCTAGTGTCTCTTGTCAGCCTCGACACTGTTGAGTTGGATCTATTCACCATCATGGAAAGACTCCACAGCACACTGACCAACCCAGTTATGCTTGTGTGTGTGTGTGTGTGTGTGTGTGTGTGTGTGTGTGTGTGTGTGTGTGTGTGTGTGTGAGTGACTTCTCCTCTCCCCCCACCCACCCCTCTCTGTCCCCACTCCTTTCTACTCATGTTTTTTAGTGCTCTAATCCAATTTGGTGAGAATGGGCATCGGTGCACACACACGCACGCACACACACACACACACACACACACACACACACGCACACACACACACACGCACACACACACACAGGGTCCAGTGCCGTGGTGTCTCTGTTGCCCCGCTGTGTTGAAGTTCCCCTCTCGGCCCAGCTGGCAGAAGTTACGGCGCGGGGCGACAATGCGCTGGCAGGACGGGTCCAGGACCGGGTCAGGACGGGTCCGGGACGGGGGCCCCACGGTCCCCGCTGAAAGGCTCCTATTGTCCACACCCCCCCTTCCTCCATCAGGGACCATTAATTATGGGCCGCGGAGCACAGCTCTGAGTCAGAGAAAAGTCCGGCCCTCCAAACTCAACCCCTCCACACACTACACACACACTACACACACACTACACACACACTATACACACACACACACACACACACACACACACACACACACACACACACACACACACACACACACACACACACACACACACACACACACACACACACACACACACACACACACCACACACACACACACACACACACACACACACAGCACAGCTTAGGAGAAAGCCAGCTCCTCCCCTCTCTCTCTGCTGGGTCTTTGAATGAAGCCGCCCCTCAGCAGCACTGAGCACAGAGACATTACTTCTACATGAAAGTAACACTTGAGCCTGGCAGCAGCTAGGGACAGAGAGACGAGAAGAGACGAGAAGAGAGGGGAAAACAGAGGGAAATGTCCTCAACGCTGTTCATTCTCTATGTCTCTCACTCTCTCTCTCTTCTCGCTTTTCACTTTCACATGTGGGGGATTTGAGATCTCGGTGGCTTCTGTGGGAGTCTCCACCACCGCTTCCACCACCTCCACCACCTCCTCCATCTCCTGGAGATCTGCAGCAGCAGACAGTGCCAGTGTTCGCTCCAATAGTTTTGGCACGGCTTCTCCCATTTGAACTCATTGCTTTTTAATTTTAAAGATTTGTTTTAATGGCATTTCTGCTTTTTTTTTCTTTTTCTGATTCACATTTGAACACATGGCGGCCATGTTGGCGTACCATGTGACCATGTGCCTGTTCCGTCCCGCCGAGCCAGCAGAACGTCTCGCAACACGTTTTTACCTCATTCACTCTTTCTTTGGCGAGTATTTACTGTAAAGGAGCCCCGCCCACCCAACATGTCATCAGCTCGAAAGAATCCTGCTTGA
>NW_028151752.1:0-88021 GCF_964638095.1 Poromitra crassiceps | reverse complement strand
GAGCAGGGACCTGGTTCATGGGACACTCAGGGCAATGTCGGTGAGTGTGCTTCACCGCGGCCGAGGCCTTTAGCCCTCGGTTGCAAAAACTTTCCCCCCAAACCTAACCTAGCCGGGTCCTAGCATTGTGCCGAGTGGCCAGGCCCCTGCTTCATATCTCCCATGGCCGTTCTCTTAACCTCTGAGTGAAGATTTGCAGTGGATGTCATTATAAGGCCAAACATGGTACAAAAGAAACCTAAAACATTAAAGACCCTCACCTATAGGTCATAATAGGACCTTTGATGCCAACTTACTGCATTGCACAGTCATGTCTGGCAAAGGTCACACTATGACCTTGCTGTGGAGGTCAAAACCAGGACCCCACAGTTTGATGCCTATTTATTAACTGCATAACATTAGGACATGTCTGGCATGCAGAATATAAGCCCTGCCTGGATCCCAATACACCCTAAAGCCATGTTAGGCCTTTTCTCAACCACTAGATGGAACTATAACCTCTTCTATGACCTAAGTTACTTTTGCACCTCCAATTATACTTTATTTTAATACCCTGTTACAAGGCCTAACACCTAGTTTAGAGCCCAGAAATGTAACTAGGATGTACTCTTGTTTACTGAGCACAGGTGTAAACAGAGTAAATTACAGCAGTGTCTTAACTCAATACCCTGTTACAAGACCTAACATCAAGTTTAGAGTCCAGAAATGTAACCAGGATGAATCTTGACTCTGATTTACTAAGCACAGTTGTAAACAGAGCAGCCACAATAGTGCACAAGTCCAACCAAGCACTTTGAAGGCCATACCTAAACCTAAATTTAACACTGCTTAGGCATGTCAGACAGGTACCTAGGCCTAGTCTGGCACCTGGTACTGACACAAACTCTGATTTACTAAGCACAGTCGTAAACAGAGCAGCCACAATAGTGCCTAAGCTTAACCAAAGCACTTTGTAGGCCATGCCTAAACCTAAATTAACATTACTTGGGCATGTCAGACAGGTGCCTAAGCTTAACCTGACACCTGATACTGACATAGCCACTGTCTATCCCTTTACCCACAACCTAACCAAGCCCATTAAGTGCCTAAACTTAACCAAGCCACCTTAGTGCTAAATTTAACCAAGAACCATTCAGTTAAACTAACCCCATCCGATTATAAACACACACCCTAACCCCTCCAACTCACGTTTAAATTCGATCTGGGCCCTAAACTTAACCAAGTTTACCCCTAAAGGAAAGAGTCTTCCTGGCCTAACCACAATTAATTGGTATGAACATGTAATATAGATCAATTTGGACTGGAGGTGAGATAAATTGTGATAGCATGCCTCAATTTGGAGGCCTAGATTGGCCATCAATGTGTTGACCCTGCGAATGCAGGATGGGCGAGGGGCTCCTCTTGAGTGATATTGGGGGCTCCATGATTGTGGTGATGTACTACATCCTGTATCATGGTAGTGTACCTGAGTGCTTGTGGGGAACACACTTGCGAATCCTGTGATTCAAAGGTGTTCAAACATTGATTCAAGGAGACATCACATGCTGAAGGCCAATAAATGCCAGGATGTGAAAACATGTGGAAGTGTGATTTGAACTACTTACCTGATGCAGGGGAATTGACCCACACAGTGAATTTGTCCTGTGGCACAGGCCTACAGTCAAAACACACAGGGATATGCAACCTGTATATTTGGAAGAGGCGGTTTTGCAGGCTACCGACCTTGCAAAGTGGCACCTCAATATTGAAACAACCACAAAAGGTGAAAGGAATGGAATTTTCGAGCCATTTCTTTTTGTTTCTTAATTACTTTTATTCAAAGTAATTTAATTTCTAATCTGAAATTTTTACAAGAGGTTAATAGTATGAGAAAGTGCTTTGCACAGGTGTAAAATAAAATACTTTCTCTGGAGTGGGAGCGTAGCCACGCCCCTCCTGCCAGTGAAGCTGCTCACTCTGCCATGAGCTCACTGTGCTGGGGAAAGTCAATCAGACCGCATCGCTGCCAAAGCTCTTTTTTCAACAAAGCTTCATTGAAGACCTACTAAAACACTATTTTCGACCACAAAGTCAACTGGAGAACACCTGATGAGGTCTGAATGATCGAAACGCGTCGTGTTGCAAATTAAAGTTGACAAGTTCTACGACCTAAGTTTATTTTTATGCGTTAAGCAAAGATACGCGGACCAAGACAAAGAGCAAAGCGGAGGAAAAGCCCTTATCAGGGCTAGAAGAAGTGCAGAATTAAAACCTTTTGGTTCAAACAAAGCTGCATGAAAAAAATGTCTGACTGTCTGTAACATTCTAAAAATAGCAGTCAAGAACACAGCATCAAAATGGCCTGGGCGGGCATGTCCAGAGGCAGGGATGGATCTGCTGCACACCTGGGGTCGAGGGTAGCTATACACCCGCCCAGGGTGCCTTTTACAAACCCACGTGTATGCCCAGTGCCACATCCACTGTCGAGGCCTCCCAATGATAGCCAGGCATCAAATCTAGAGCCTTGGCAACAACAATACAATGCATACAAAGCATTGGAATATGGAAGGGATGAGTCCCTGTTAGGACAAGAACCAGAACAGAACCTGACAATGAGAGGTAGAGCAGAAGCACCCAGGCTGGAAGCTGCTTGTAACGGCAGTGACTATAATACAGTCATTTGCACCAATTGTAGCCCACCACACACAGGTGATATAGTTAAGGACGACCTCCAGTCTGAGGACTGGGGGGAGGAGACTTTCCATCTGTGGCAACAGCCACCACAACAAGAGATTGTGGTACCAGCCGATGACACTCAAGAGCACATTAGTGAAGAGGAGGGTGACCATATAGACCCTTGGGACTGGCAAAGATCAGATCCCTGTCATCTCCCCAACTTAGATCAGCACCAGTCACCCGAGCGGTCAGACACACCTGGTAGCATACTGATCAGTGGGGATTATAATGAGGAGTTATTTGACCCAGAACATAAGGGCAGAGCAAAACTGATGCTAAAAGTGATAAGAGCAGTACACTATTTAGCTAATTTCAGTCAAGATACTCCTCCACCAGGGTTCAAAAAGATCCTTCAAACCCTTATGGAGTTGATTAGACCATTTGGTCCTACTCTGGAGTTGAAACAGATCTTAGAGGAACATATAAGAGAATGGGAAATGGCCATAGTAAAGAGTCTAAGGAATCATTATTTGACTATGATACAGACTGAAGTGAACACTATACCTTACATGACTGCATCAGAGTGGCATGCGCCCTTTCTAACAGCAGTAAAGTGGGCAAAGAAAACTCTGGCCAATCTGCAATGGAACACTATCAGAGCAGCAGAGGCCATGATGGAGGCTAAAGTCTGGAATGTACTAGCCACAGTATTGTATGTGGGACAGGCAATGCCCCCACAACAAGCAGCATTGATGGAAATATATAAGCCTGCAATGATAATTATGCTGAATGTCAGAGGAGAATCTCACTTGAACTTCTATGTTGAACAGGATAAACTCTCAGGAAATCAACAAATTAACCAGTCTGAATATGACAGCTCTGGAATATCTAGCCAGAGACTGATAGTAGGACCAGGACCTTTGACCTCTCCCACAACAGGAGTAGAGGCCAGACACACCTGTTTGGTTAAAATTCTACAGCAGTGGCGTACACATGACCAAACGACTAAGAACCAGAGGCCAACCAGACATACCTCTATAAAAAGGGATTGGGCTTTAACCATTATTAAAGAATGGTTAATCCTAGGGGATTCTAGCCTTAAGGAAATCCAGGCGTTTAGATGCCCCCAACTGCAGATAGACAGTTATCCTGATGCCCACTTTGGCCATATCCCAACTCTCATGACCCATACAACAGTCTGCACAGAGGTCACAAAAGTCATCCTGGCTATGGGAATTGGTTGCCATACCTGGACAGACAGATCCACCCTGTGCAGATATATGATTGAAGCGGTCACAGCTCTGCAAGAGCGGTTCCCCCTGGCAGAAATATGGGTGCCAATGGTAAGATATTCACAGCACTTGCCATATCAATCGGTACAGATGCTTGAATACCTGAACCATATCATAAAAAAGAGACTGAGAGCCATACCCCTGTTACCATATCAAGATTTTAGGACACAGGGGAATAATGTCTGTTGGACAAGAGGCACAGCTCAGAGAATGTTGGAGCATTGGTTGAGATATATTCAATAAGAAGGACACATGTCCTCTTATTAAAGGGATCATATATCCATAACCTAAATGATGCTCTCATTCTATCTCTACCTCTCTGGCACAACACACAAAATCAGTGTGTTGGAGTCACTCACAGGCCTCTAATTAAGAAACAGCCCAACACTAGGCAAAAGTACAATTGTTTCTTAGAGGGCAGGACTTAAACCACAGTCACAAGCCGCAGTATGCGTGTAATGGCTTAATAAAGGGGGAGCCATTTATTCACTTCATCTCAGTAAACAAGTTACCGTCCTGGGATGTATAGGGAGCAGGGACCTGGTTCATGGGACACTCAGGGCAATGTCGGTGAGTGTGCTTCACCGCGGCCGAGGCCTTTAGCCCTCGGTTGCAAAAACTTTCCCCCCAAACCTAACCTAGCCGGGTCCTAGCATTGTGCCGAGTGGCCAGGCCCCTGCTTCATATCTCCCATGGCCGTTCTCTTAACCTCTGAGTGAAGATTTGCAGTGGATGTCATTATAAGGCCAAACATGGTACAAAAGAAACCTAAAACATTAAAGACCCTCACCTATAGGTCATAATAGGACCTTTGATGCCAACTTACTGCATTGCACAGTCATGTCTGGCAAAGGTCACACTATGACCTTGCTGTGGAGGTCAAAACCAGGACCCCACAGTTTGATGCCTATTTATTAACTGCATAACATTAGGACATGTCTGGCATGCAGAATATAAGCCCTGCCTGGATCCCAATACACCCTAAAGCCATGTTAGGCCTTTTCTCAACCACTAGATGGAACTATAACCTCTTCTATGACCTAAGTTACTTTTGCACCTCCAATTATACTTTATTTTAATACCCTGTTACAAGGCCTAACACCTAGTTTAGAGCCCAGAAATGTAACTAGGATGTACTCTTGTTTACTGAGCACAGGTGTAAACAGAGTAAATTACAGCAGTGTCTTAACTCAATACCCTGTTACAAGACCTAACATCAAGTTTAGAGTCCAGAAATGTAACCAGGATGAATCTTGACTCTGATTTACTAAGCACAGTTGTAAACAGAGCAGCCACAATAGTGCACAAGTCCAACCAAGCACTTTGAAGGCCATACCTAAACCTAAATTTAACACTGCTTAGGCATGTCAGACAGGTACCTAGGCCTAGTCTGGCACCTGGTACTGACACAAACTCTGATTTACTAAGCACAGTCGTAAACAGAGCAGCCACAATAGTGCCTAAGCTTAACCAAAGCACTTTGTAGGCCATGCCTAAACCTAAATTAACATTACTTGGGCATGTCAGACAGGTGCCTAAGCTTAACCTGACACCTGATACTGACATAGCCACTGTCTATCCCTTTACCCACAACCTAACCAAGCCCATTAAGTGCCTAAACTTAACCAAGCCACCTTAGTGCTAAATTTAACCAAGAACCATTCAGTTAAACTAACCCCATCCGATTATAAACACACACCCTAACCCCTCCAACTCACGTTTAAATTCGATCTGGGCCCTAAACTTAACCAAGTTTACCCCTAAAGGAAAGAGTCTTCCTGGCCTAACCACAATTAATTGGTATGAACATGTAATATAGATCAATTTGGACTGGAGGTGAGATAAATTGTGATAGCATGCCTCAATTTGGAGGCCTAGATTGGCCATCAATGTGTTGACCCTGCGAATGCAGGATGGGCGAGGGGCTCCTCTTGAGTGATATTGGGGGCTCCATGATTGTGGTGATGTACTACATCCTGTATCATGGTAGTGTACCTGAGTGCTTGTGGGGAACACACTTGCGAATCCTGTGATTCAAAGGTGTTCAAACATTGATTCAAGGAGACATCACATGCTGAAGGCCAATAAATGCCAGGATGTGAAAACATGTGGAAGTGTGATTTGAACTACTTACCTGATGCAGGGGAATTGACCCACACAGTGAATTTGTCCTGTGGCACAGGCCTACAGTCAAAACACACAGGGATATGCAACCTGTATATTTGGAAGAGGCGGTTTTGCAGGCTACCGACCTTGCAAAGTGGCACCTCAATATTGAAACAACCACAAAAGGTGAAAGGAATGGAATTTTCGAGCCATTTCTTTTTGTTTCTTAATTACTTTTATTCAAAGTAATTTAATTTCTAATCTGAAATTTTTACAAGAGGTTAATAGTATGAGAAAGTGCTTTGCACAGGTGTAAAATAAAATACTTTCTCTGGAGTGGGAGCGTAGCCACGCCCCTCCTGCCAGTGAAGCTGCTCACTCTGCCATGAGCTCACTGTGCTGGGGAAAGTCAATCAGACCGCATCGCTGCCAAAGCTCTTTTTTCAACAAAGCTTCATTGAAGACCTACTAAAACACTATTTTCGACCACAAAGTCAACTGGAGAACACCTGATGAGGTCTGAATGATCGAAACGCGTCGTGTTGCAAATTAAAGTTGACAAGTTCTACGACCTAAGTTTATTTTTATGCGTTAAGCAAAGATACGCGGACCAAGACAAAGAGCAAAGCGGAGGAAAAGCCCTTATCAGGGCTAGAAGAAGTGCAGAATTAAAACCTTTTGGTTCAAACAAAGCTGCATGAAAAAAATGTCTGACTGTCTGTAACATTCTAAAAATAGCAGTCAAGAACACAGCATCAAAATGGCCTGGGCGGGCATGTCCAGAGGCAGGGATGGATCTGCTGCACACCTGGGGTCGAGGGTAGCTATACACCCGCCCAGGGTGCCTTTTACAAACCCACGTGTATGCCCAGTGCCACATCCACTGTCGAGGCCTCCCAATGATAGCCAGGCATCAAATCTAGAGCCTTGGCAACAACAATACAATGCATACAAAGCATTGGAATATGGAAGGGATGAGTCCCTGTTAGGACAAGAACCAGAACAGAACCTGACAATGAGAGGTAGAGCAGAAGCACCCAGGCTGGAAGCTGCTTGTAACGGCAGTGACTATAATACAGTCATTTGCACCAATTGTAGCCCACCACACACAGGTGATATAGTTAAGGACGACCTCCAGTCTGAGGACTGGGGGGAGGAGACTTTCCATCTGTGGCAACAGCCACCACAACAAGAGATTGTGGTACCAGCCGATGACACTCAAGAGCACATTAGTGAAGAGGAGGGTGACCATATAGACCCTTGGGACTGGCAAAGATCAGATCCCTGTCATCTCCCCAACTTAGATCAGCACCAGTCACCCGAGCGGTCAGACACACCTGGTAGCATACTGATCAGTGGGGATTATAATGAGGAGTTATTTGACCCAGAACATAAGGGCAGAGCAAAACTGATGCTAAAAGTGATAAGAGCAGTACACTATTTAGCTAATTTCAGTCAAGATACTCCTCCACCAGGGTTCAAAAAGATCCTTCAAACCCTTATGGAGTTGATTAGACCATTTGGTCCTACTCTGGAGTTGAAACAGATCTTAGAGGAACATATAAGAGAATGGGAAATGGCCATAGTAAAGAGTCTAAGGAATCATTATTTGACTATGATACAGACTGAAGTGAACACTATACCTTACATGACTGCATCAGAGTGGCATGCGCCCTTTCTAACAGCAGTAAAGTGGGCAAAGAAAACTCTGGCCAATCTGCAATGGAACACTATCAGAGCAGCAGAGGCCATGATGGAGGCTAAAGTCTGGAATGTACTAGCCACAGTATTGTATGTGGGACAGGCAATGCCCCCACAACAAGCAGCATTGATGGAAATATATAAGCCTGCAATGATAATTATGCTGAATGTCAGAGGAGAATCTCACTTGAACTTCTATGTTGAACAGGATAAACTCTCAGGAAATCAACAAATTAACCAGTCTGAATATGACAGCTCTGGAATATCTAGCCAGAGACTGATAGTAGGACCAGGACCTTTGACCTCTCCCACAACAGGAGTAGAGGCCAGACACACCTGTTTGGTTAAAATTCTACAGCAGTGGCGTACACATGACCAAACGACTAAGAACCAGAGGCCAACCAGACATACCTCTATAAAAAGGGATTGGGCTTTAACCATTATTAAAGAATGGTTAATCCTAGGGGATTCTAGCCTTAAGGAAATCCAGGCGTTTAGATGCCCCCAACTGCAGATAGACAGTTATCCTGATGCCCACTTTGGCCATATCCCAACTCTCATGACCCATACAACAGTCTGCACAGAGGTCACAAAAGTCATCCTGGCTATGGGAATTGGTTGCCATACCTGGACAGACAGATCCACCCTGTGCAGATATATGATTGAAGCGGTCACAGCTCTGCAAGAGCGGTTCCCCCTGGCAGAAATATGGGTGCCAATGGTAAGATATTCACAGCACTTGCCATATCAATCGGTACAGATGCTTGAATACCTGAACCATATCATAAAAAAGAGACTGAGAGCCATACCCCTGTTACCATATCAAGATTTTAGGACACAGGGGAATAATGTCTGTTGGACAAGAGGCACAGCTCAGAGAATGTTGGAGCATTGGTTGAGATATATTCAATAAGAAGGACACATGTCCTCTTATTAAAGGGATCATATATCCATAACCTAAATGATGCTCTCATTCTATCTCTACCTCTCTGGCACAACACACAAAATCAGTGTGTTGGAGTCACTCACAGGCCTCTAATTAAGAAACAGCCCAACACTAGGCAAAAGTACAATTGTTTCTTAGAGGGCAGGACTTAAACCACAGTCACAAGCCGCAGTATGCGTGTAATGGCTTAATAAAGGGGGAGCCATTTATTCACTTCATCTCAGTAAACAAGTTACCGTCCTGGGATGTATAGGGAGCAGGGACCTGGTTCATGGGACACTCAGGGCAATGTCGGTGAGTGTGCTTCACCGCGGCCGAGGCCTTTAGCCCTCGGTTGCAAAAACTTTCCCCCCAAACCTAACCTAGCCGGGTCCTAGCATTGTGCCGAGTGGCCAGGCCCCTGCTTCATATCTCCCATGGCCGTTCTCTTAACCTCTGAGTGAAGATTTGCAGTGGATGTCATTATAAGGCCAAACATGGTACAAAAGAAACCTAAAACATTAAAGACCCTCACCTATAGGTCATAATAGGACCTTTGATGCCAACTTACTGCATTGCACAGTCATGTCTGGCAAAGGTCACACTATGACCTTGCTGTGGAGGTCAAAACCAGGACCCCACAGTTTGATGCCTATTTATTAACTGCATAACATTAGGACATGTCTGGCATGCAGAATATAAGCCCTGCCTGGATCCCAATACACCCTAAAGCCATGTTAGGCCTTTTCTCAACCACTAGATGGAACTATAACCTCTTCTATGACCTAAGTTACTTTTGCACCTCCAATTATACTTTATTTTAATACCCTGTTACAAGGCCTAACACCTAGTTTAGAGCCCAGAAATGTAACTAGGATGTACTCTTGTTTACTGAGCACAGGTGTAAACAGAGTAAATTACAGCAGTGTCTTAACTCAATACCCTGTTACAAGACCTAACATCAAGTTTAGAGTCCAGAAATGTAACCAGGATGAATCTTGACTCTGATTTACTAAGCACAGTTGTAAACAGAGCAGCCACAATAGTGCACAAGTCCAACCAAGCACTTTGAAGGCCATACCTAAACCTAAATTTAACACTGCTTAGGCATGTCAGACAGGTACCTAGGCCTAGTCTGGCACCTGGTACTGACACAAACTCTGATTTACTAAGCACAGTCGTAAACAGAGCAGCCACAATAGTGCCTAAGCTTAACCAAAGCACTTTGTAGGCCATGCCTAAACCTAAATTAACATTACTTGGGCATGTCAGACAGGTGCCTAAGCTTAACCTGACACCTGATACTGACATAGCCACTGTCTATCCCTTTACCCACAACCTAACCAAGCCCATTAAGTGCCTAAACTTAACCAAGCCACCTTAGTGCTAAATTTAACCAAGAACCATTCAGTTAAACTAACCCCATCCGATTATAAACACACACCCTAACCCCTCCAACTCACGTTTAAATTCGATCTGGGCCCTAAACTTAACCAAGTTTACCCCTAAAGGAAAGAGTCTTCCTGGCCTAACCACAATTAATTGGTATGAACATGTAATATAGATCAATTTGGACTGGAGGTGAGATAAATTGTGATAGCATGCCTCAATTTGGAGGCCTAGATTGGCCATCAATGTGTTGACCCTGCGAATGCAGGATGGGCGAGGGGCTCCTCTTGAGTGATATTGGGGGCTCCATGATTGTGGTGATGTACTACATCCTGTATCATGGTAGTGTACCTGAGTGCTTGTGGGGAACACACTTGCGAATCCTGTGATTCAAAGGTGTTCAAACATTGATTCAAGGAGACATCACATGCTGAAGGCCAATAAATGCCAGGATGTGAAAACATGTGGAAGTGTGATTTGAACTACTTACCTGATGCAGGGGAATTGACCCACACAGTGAATTTGTCCTGTGGCACAGGCCTACAGTCAAAACACACAGGGATATGCAACCTGTATATTTGGAAGAGGCGGTTTTGCAGGCTACCGACCTTGCAAAGTGGCACCTCAATATTGAAACAACCACAAAAGGTGAAAGGAATGGAATTTTCGAGCCATTTCTTTTTGTTTCTTAATTACTTTTATTCAAAGTAATTTAATTTCTAATCTGAAATTTTTACAAGAGGTTAATAGTATGAGAAAGTGCTTTGCACAGGTGTAAAATAAAATACTTTCTCTGGAGTGGGAGCGTAGCCACGCCCCTCCTGCCAGTGAAGCTGCTCACTCTGCCATGAGCTCACTGTGCTGGGGAAAGTCAATCAGACCGCATCGCTGCCAAAGCTCTTTTTTCAACAAAGCTTCATTGAAGACCTACTAAAACACTATTTTCGACCACAAAGTCAACTGGAGAACACCTGATGAGGTCTGAATGATCGAAACGCGTCGTGTTGCAAATTAAAGTTGACAAGTTCTACGACCTAAGTTTATTTTTATGCGTTAAGCAAAGATACGCGGACCAAGACAAAGAGCAAAGCGGAGGAAAAGCCCTTATCAGGGCTAGAAGAAGTGCAGAATTAAAACCTTTTGGTTCAAACAAAGCTGCATGAAAAAAATGTCTGACTGTCTGTAACATTCTAAAAATAGCAGTCAAGAACACAGCATCAAAATGGCCTGGGCGGGCATGTCCAGAGGCAGGGATGGATCTGCTGCACACCTGGGGTCGAGGGTAGCTATACACCCGCCCAGGGTGCCTTTTACAAACCCACGTGTATGCCCAGTGCCACATCCACTGTCGAGGCCTCCCAATGATAGCCAGGCATCAAATCTAGAGCCTTGGCAACAACAATACAATGCATACAAAGCATTGGAATATGGAAGGGATGAGTCCCTGTTAGGACAAGAACCAGAACAGAACCTGACAATGAGAGGTAGAGCAGAAGCACCCAGGCTGGAAGCTGCTTGTAACGGCAGTGACTATAATACAGTCATTTGCACCAATTGTAGCCCACCACACACAGGTGATATAGTTAAGGACGACCTCCAGTCTGAGGACTGGGGGGAGGAGACTTTCCATCTGTGGCAACAGCCACCACAACAAGAGATTGTGGTACCAGCCGATGACACTCAAGAGCACATTAGTGAAGAGGAGGGTGACCATATAGACCCTTGGGACTGGCAAAGATCAGATCCCTGTCATCTCCCCAACTTAGATCAGCACCAGTCACCCGAGCGGTCAGACACACCTGGTAGCATACTGATCAGTGGGGATTATAATGAGGAGTTATTTGACCCAGAACATAAGGGCAGAGCAAAACTGATGCTAAAAGTGATAAGAGCAGTACACTATTTAGCTAATTTCAGTCAAGATACTCCTCCACCAGGGTTCAAAAAGATCCTTCAAACCCTTATGGAGTTGATTAGACCATTTGGTCCTACTCTGGAGTTGAAACAGATCTTAGAGGAACATATAAGAGAATGGGAAATGGCCATAGTAAAGAGTCTAAGGAATCATTATTTGACTATGATACAGACTGAAGTGAACACTATACCTTACATGACTGCATCAGAGTGGCATGCGCCCTTTCTAACAGCAGTAAAGTGGGCAAAGAAAACTCTGGCCAATCTGCAATGGAACACTATCAGAGCAGCAGAGGCCATGATGGAGGCTAAAGTCTGGAATGTACTAGCCACAGTATTGTATGTGGGACAGGCAATGCCCCCACAACAAGCAGCATTGATGGAAATATATAAGCCTGCAATGATAATTATGCTGAATGTCAGAGGAGAATCTCACTTGAACTTCTATGTTGAACAGGATAAACTCTCAGGAAATCAACAAATTAACCAGTCTGAATATGACAGCTCTGGAATATCTAGCCAGAGACTGATAGTAGGACCAGGACCTTTGACCTCTCCCACAACAGGAGTAGAGGCCAGACACACCTGTTTGGTTAAAATTCTACAGCAGTGGCGTACACATGACCAAACGACTAAGAACCAGAGGCCAACCAGACATACCTCTATAAAAAGGGATTGGGCTTTAACCATTATTAAAGAATGGTTAATCCTAGGGGATTCTAGCCTTAAGGAAATCCAGGCGTTTAGATGCCCCCAACTGCAGATAGACAGTTATCCTGATGCCCACTTTGGCCATATCCCAACTCTCATGACCCATACAACAGTCTGCACAGAGGTCACAAAAGTCATCCTGGCTATGGGAATTGGTTGCCATACCTGGACAGACAGATCCACCCTGTGCAGATATATGATTGAAGCGGTCACAGCTCTGCAAGAGCGGTTCCCCCTGGCAGAAATATGGGTGCCAATTGTAAGATATTCACAGCACTTGCCATATCAATCGGTACAGATGCTTGAATACCTGAACCATATCATAAAAAAGAGACTGAGAGCCATACCCCTGTTACCATATCAAGATTTTAGGACACAGGGGAATAATGTCTGTTGGACAAGAGGCACAGCTCAGAGAATGTTGGAGCATTGGTTGAGATATATTCAATAAGAAGGACACATGTCCTCTTATTAAAGGGATCATATATCCATAACCTAAATGATGCTCTCATTCTATCTCTACCTCTCTGGCACAACACACAAAATCAGTGTGTTGGAGTCACTCACAGGCCTCTAATTAAGAAACAGCCCAACACTAGGCAAAAGTACAATTGTTTCTTAGAGGGCAGGACTTAAACCACAGTCACAAGCCGCAGTATGCGTGTAATGGCTTAATAAAGGGGGAGCCATTTATTCACTTCATCTCAGTAAACAAGTTACCGTCCTGGGATGTATAGGGAGCAGGGACCTGGTTCATGGGACACTCAGGGCAATGTCGGTGAGTGTGCTTCACCGCGGCCGAGGCCTTTAGCCCTCGGTTGCAAAAACTTTCCCCCCAAACCTAACCTAGCCGGGTCCTAGCATTGTGCCGAGTGGCCAGGCCCCTGCTTCATATCTCCCATGGCCGTTCTCTTAACCTCTGAGTGAAGATTTGCAGTGGATGTCATTATAAGGCCAAACATGGTACAAAAGAAACCTAAAACATTAAAGACCCTCACCTATAGGTCATAATAGGACCTTTGATGCCAACTTACTGCATTGCACAGTCATGTCTGGCAAAGGTCACACTATGACCTTGCTGTGGAGGTCAAAACCAGGACCCCACAGTTTGATGCCTATTTATTAACTGCATAACATTAGGACATGTCTGGCATGCAGAATATAAGCCCTGCCTGGATCCCAATACACCCTAAAGCCATGTTAGGCCTTTTCTCAACCACTAGATGGAACTATAACCTCTTCTATGACCTAAGTTACTTTTGCACCTCCAATTATACTTTATTTTAATACCCTGTTACAAGGCCTAACACCTAGTTTAGAGCCCAGAAATGTAACTAGGATGTACTCTTGTTTACTGAGCACAGGTGTAAACAGAGTAAATTACAGCAGTGTCTTAACTCAATACCCTGTTACAAGACCTAACATCAAGTTTAGAGTCCAGAAATGTAACCAGGATGAATCTTGACTCTGATTTACTAAGCACAGTTGTAAACAGAGCAGCCACAATAGTGCACAAGTCCAACCAAGCACTTTGAAGGCCATACCTAAACCTAAATTTAACACTGCTTAGGCATGTCAGACAGGTACCTAGGCCTAGTCTGGCACCTGGTACTGACACAAACTCTGATTTACTAAGCACAGTCGTAAACAGAGCAGCCACAATAGTGCCTAAGCTTAACCAAAGCACTTTGTAGGCCATGCCTAAACCTAAATTAACATTACTTGGGCATGTCAGACAGGTGCCTAAGCTTAACCTGACACCTGATACTGACATAGCCACTGTCTATCCCTTTACCCACAACCTAACCAAGCCCATTAAGTGCCTAAACTTAACCAAGCCACCTTAGTGCTAAATTTAACCAAGAACCATTCAGTTAAACTAACCCCATCCGATTATAAACACACACCCTAACCCCTCCAACTCACGTTTAAATTCGATCTGGGCCCTAAACTTAACCAAGTTTACCCCTAAAGGAAAGAGTCTTCCTGGCCTAACCACAATTAATTGGTATGAACATGTAATATAGATCAATTTGGACTGGAGGTGAGATAAATTGTGATAGCATGCCTCAATTTGGAGGCCTAGATTGGCCATCAATGTGTTGACCCTGCGAATGCAGGATGGGCGAGGGGCTCCTCTTGAGTGATATTGGGGGCTCCATGATTGTGGTGATGTACTACATCCTGTATCATGGTAGTGTACCTGAGTGCTTGTGGGGAACACACTTGCGAATCCTGTGATTCAAAGGTGTTCAAACATTGATTCAAGGAGACATCACATGCTGAAGGCCAATAAATGCCAGGATGTGAAAACATGTGGAAGTGTGATTTGAACTACTTACCTGATGCAGGGGAATTGACCCACACAGTGAATTTGTCCTGTGGCACAGGCCTACAGTCAAAACACACAGGGATATGCAACCTGTATATTTGGAAGAGGCGGTTTTGCAGGCTACCGACCTTGCAAAGTGGCACCTCAATATTGAAACAACCACAAAAGGTGAAAGGAATGGAATTTTCGAGCCATTTCTTTTTGTTTCTTAATTACTTTTATTCAAAGTAATTTAATTTCTAATCTGAAATTTTTACAAGAGGTTAATAGTATGAGAAAGTGCTTTGCACAGGTGTAAAATAAAATACTTTCTCTGGAGTGGGAGCGTAGCCACGCCCCTCCTGCCAGTGAAGCTGCTCACTCTGCCATGAGCTCACTGTGCTGGGGAAAGTCAATCAGACCGCATCGCTGCCAAAGCTCTTTTTTCAACAAAGCTTCATTGAAGACCTACTAAAACACTATTTTCGACCACAAAGTCAACTGGAGAACACCTGATGAGGTCTGAATGATCGAAACGCGTCGTGTTGCAAATTAAAGTTGACAAGTTCTACGACCTAAGTTTATTTTTATGCGTTAAGCAAAGATACGCGGACCAAGACAAAGAGCAAAGCGGAGGAAAAGCCCTTATCAGGGCTAGAAGAAGTGCAGAATTAAAACCTTTTGGTTCAAACAAAGCTGCATGAAAAAAATGTCTGACTGTCTGTAACATTCTAAAAATAGCAGTCAAGAACACAGCATCAAAATGGCCTGGGCGGGCATGTCCAGAGGCAGGGATGGATCTGCTGCACACCTGGGGTCGAGGGTAGCTATACACCCGCCCAGGGTGCCTTTTACAAACCCACGTGTATGCCCAGTGCCACATCCACTGTCGAGGCCTCCCAATGATAGCCAGGCATCAAATCTAGAGCCTTGGCAACAACAATACAATGCATACAAAGCATTGGAATATGGAAGGGATGAGTCCCTGTTAGGACAAGAACCAGAACAGAACCTGACAATGAGAGGTAGAGCAGAAGCACCCAGGCTGGAAGCTGCTTGTAACGGCAGTGACTATAATACAGTCATTTGCACCAATTGTAGCCCACCACACACAGGTGATATAGTTAAGGACGACCTCCAGTCTGAGGACTGGGGGGAGGAGACTTTCCATCTGTGGCAACAGCCACCACAACAAGAGATTGTGGTACCAGCCGATGACACTCAAGAGCACATTAGTGAAGAGGAGGGTGACCATATAGACCCTTGGGACTGGCAAAGATCAGATCCCTGTCATCTCCCCAACTTAGATCAGCACCAGTCACCCGAGCGGTCAGACACACCTGGTAGCATACTGATCAGTGGGGATTATAATGAGGAGTTATTTGACCCAGAACATAAGGGCAGAGCAAAACTGATGCTAAAAGTGATAAGAGCAGTACACTATTTAGCTAATTTCAGTCAAGATACTCCTCCACCAGGGTTCAAAAAGATCCTTCAAACCCTTATGGAGTTGATTAGACCATTTGGTCCTACTCTGGAGTTGAAACAGATCTTAGAGGAACATATAAGAGAATGGGAAATGGCCATAGTAAAGAGTCTAAGGAATCATTATTTGACTATGATACAGACTGAAGTGAACACTATACCTTACATGACTGCATCAGAGTGGCATGCGCCCTTTCTAACAGCAGTAAAGTGGGCAAAGAAAACTCTGGCCAATCTGCAATGGAACACTATCAGAGCAGCAGAGGCCATGATGGAGGCTAAAGTCTGGAATGTACTAGCCACAGTATTGTATGTGGGACAGGCAATGCCCCCACAACAAGCAGCATTGATGGAAATATATAAGCCTGCAATGATAATTATGCTGAATGTCAGAGGAGAATCTCACTTGAACTTCTATGTTGAACAGGATAAACTCTCAGGAAATCAACAAATTAACCAGTCTGAATATGACAGCTCTGGAATATCTAGCCAGAGACTGATAGTAGGACCAGGACCTTTGACCTCTCCCACAACAGGAGTAGAGGCCAGACACACCTGTTTGGTTAAAATTCTACAGCAGTGGCGTACACATGACCAAACGACTAAGAACCAGAGGCCAACCAGACATACCTCTATAAAAAGGGATTGGGCTTTAACCATTATTAAAGAATGGTTAATCCTAGGGGATTCTAGCCTTAAGGAAATCCAGGCGTTTAGATGCCCCCAACTGCAGATAGACAGTTATCCTGATGCCCACTTTGGCCATATCCCAACTCTCATGACCCATACAACAGTCTGCACAGAGGTCACAAAAGTCATCCTGGCTATGGGAATTGGTTGCCATACCTGGACAGACAGATCCACCCTGTGCAGATATATGATTGAAGCGGTCACAGCTCTGCAAGAGCGGTTCCCCCTGGCAGAAATATGGGTGCCAATGGTAAGATATTCACAGCACTTGCCATATCAATCGGTACAGATGCTTGAATACCTGAACCATATCATAAAAAAGAGACTGAGAGCCATACCCCTGTTACCATATCAAGATTTTAGGACACAGGGGAATAATGTCTGTTGGACAAGAGGCACAGCTCAGAGAATGTTGGAGCATTGGTTGAGATATATTCAATAAGAAGGACACATGTCCTCTTATTAAAGGGATCATATATCCATAACCTAAATGATGCTCTCATTCTATCTCTACCTCTCTGGCACAACACACAAAATCAGTGTGTTGGAGTCACTCACAGGCCTCTAATTAAGAAACAGCCCAACACTAGGCAAAAGTACAATTGTTTCTTAGAGGGCAGGACTTAAACCACAGTCACAAGCCGCAGTATGCGTGTAATGGCTTAATAAAGGGGGAGCCATTTATTCACTTCATCTCAGTAAACAAGTTACCGTCCTGGGATGTATAGGGAGCAGGGACCTGGTTCATGGGACACTCAGGGCAATGTCGGTGAGTGTGCTTCACCGCGGCCGAGGCCTTTAGCCCTCGGTTGCAAAAACTTTCCCCCCAAACCTAACCTAGCCGGGTCCTAGCATTGTGCCGAGTGGCCAGGCCCCTGCTTCATATCTCCCATGGCCGTTCTCTTAACCTCTGAGTGAAGATTTGCAGTGGATGTCATTATAAGGCCAAACATGGTACAAAAGAAACCTAAAACATTAAAGACCCTCACCTATAGGTCATAATAGGACCTTTGATGCCAACTTACTGCATTGCACAGTCATGTCTGGCAAAGGTCACACTATGACCTTGCTGTGGAGGTCAAAACCAGGACCCCACAGTTTGATGCCTATTTATTAACTGCATAACATTAGGACATGTCTGGCATGCAGAATATAAGCCCTGCCTGGATCCCAATACACCCTAAAGCCATGTTAGGCCTTTTCTCAACCACTAGATGGAACTATAACCTCTTCTATGACCTAAGTTACTTTTGCACCTCCAATTATACTTTATTTTAATACCCTGTTACAAGGCCTAACACCTAGTTTAGAGCCCAGAAATGTAACTAGGATGTACTCTTGTTTACTGAGCACAGGTGTAAACAGAGTAAATTACAGCAGTGTCTTAACTCAATACCCTGTTACAAGACCTAACATCAAGTTTAGAGTCCAGAAATGTAACCAGGATGAATCTTGACTCTGATTTACTAAGCACAGTTGTAAACAGAGCAGCCACAATAGTGCACAAGTCCAACCAAGCACTTTGAAGGCCATACCTAAACCTAAATTTAACACTGCTTAGGCATGTCAGACAGGTACCTAGGCCTAGTCTGGCACCTGGTACTGACACAAACTCTGATTTACTAAGCACAGTCGTAAACAGAGCAGCCACAATAGTGCCTAAGCTTAACCAAAGCACTTTGTAGGCCATGCCTAAACCTAAATTAACATTACTTGGGCATGTCAGACAGGTGCCTAAGCTTAACCTGACACCTGATACTGACATAGCCACTGTCTATCCCTTTACCCACAACCTAACCAAGCCCATTAAGTGCCTAAACTTAACCAAGCCACCTTAGTGCTAAATTTAACCAAGAACCATTCAGTTAAACTAACCCCATCCGATTATAAACACACACCCTAACCCCTCCAACTCACGTTTAAATTCGATCTGGGCCCTAAACTTAACCAAGTTTACCCCTAAAGGAAAGAGTCTTCCTGGCCTAACCACAATTAATTGGTATGAACATGTAATATAGATCAATTTGGACTGGAGGTGAGATAAATTGTGATAGCATGCCTCAATTTGGAGGCCTAGATTGGCCATCAATGTGTTGACCCTGCGAATGCAGGATGGGCGAGGGGCTCCTCTTGAGTGATATTGGGGGCTCCATGATTGTGGTGATGTACTACATCCTGTATCATGGTAGTGTACCTGAGTGCTTGTGGGGAACACACTTGCGAATCCTGTGATTCAAAGGTGTTCAAACATTGATTCAAGGAGACATCACATGCTGAAGGCCAATAAATGCCAGGATGTGAAAACATGTGGAAGTGTGATTTGAACTACTTACCTGATGCAGGGGAATTGACCCACACAGTGAATTTGTCCTGTGGCACAGGCCTACAGTCAAAACACACAGGGATATGCAACCTGTATATTTGGAAGAGGCGGTTTTGCAGGCTACCGACCTTGCAAAGTGGCACCTCAATATTGAAACAACCACAAAAGGTGAAAGGAATGGAATTTTCGAGCCATTTCTTTTTGTTTCTTAATTACTTTTATTCAAAGTAATTTAATTTCTAATCTGAAATTTTTACAAGAGGTTAATAGTATGAGAAAGTGCTTTGCACAGGTGTAAAATAAAATACTTTCTCTGGAGTGGGAGCGTAGCCACGCCCCTCCTGCCAGTGAAGCTGCTCACTCTGCCATGAGCTCACTGTGCTGGGGAAAGTCAATCAGACCGCATCGCTGCCAAAGCTCTTTTTTCAACAAAGCTTCATTGAAGACCTACTAAAACACTATTTTCGACCACAAAGTCAACTGGAGAACACCTGATGAGGTCTGAATGATCGAAACGCGTCGTGTTGCAAATTAAAGTTGACAAGTTCTACGACCTAAGTTTATTTTTATGCGTTAAGCAAAGATACGCGGACCAAGACAAAGAGCAAAGCGGAGGAAAAGCCCTTATCAGGGCTAGAAGAAGTGCAGAATTAAAACCTTTTGGTTCAAACAAAGCTGCATGAAAAAAATGTCTGACTGTCTGTAACATTCTAAAAATAGCAGTCAAGAACACAGCATCAAAATGGCCTGGGCGGGCATGTCCAGAGGCAGGGATGGATCTGCTGCACACCTGGGGTCGAGGGTAGCTATACACCCACCCAGGGTGCCTTTTACAAACCCACGTGTATGCCCAGTGCCACATCCACTGTCGAGGCCTCCCAATGATAGCCAGGCATCAAATCTAGAGCCTTGGCAACAACAATACAATGCATACAAAGCATTGGAATATGGAAGGGATGAGTCCCTGTTAGGACAAGAACCAGAACAGAACCTGACAATGAGAGGTAGAGCAGAAGCACCCAGGCTGGAAGCTGCTTGTAACGGCAGTGACTATAATACAGTCATTTGCACCAATTGTAGCCCACCACACACAGGTGATATAGTTAAGGACGACCTCCAGTCTGAGGACTGGGGGGAGGAGACTTTCCATCTGTGGCAACAGCCACCACAACAAGAGATTGTGGTACCAGCCGATGACACTCAAGAGCACATTAGTGAAGAGGAGGGTGACCATATAGACCCTTGGGAATGGCAAAGATCAGATCCCTGTCATCTCCCCAACTTAGATCAGCACCAGTCACCCGAGCGGTCAGACACACCTGGTAGCATACTGATCAGTGGGGATTATAATGAGGAGTTATTTGACCCAGAACATAAGGGCAGAGCAAAACTGATGCTAAAAGTGATAAGAGCAGTACACTATTTAGCTAATTTCAGTCAAGATACTCCTCCACCAGGGTTCAAAAAGATCCTTCAAACCCTTATGGAGTTGATTAGACCATTTGGTCCTACTCTGGAGTTGAAACAGATCTTAGAGGAACATATAAGAGAATGGGAAATGGCCATAGTAAAGAGTCTAAGGAATCATTATTTGACTATGATACAGACTGAAGTGAACACTATACCTTACATGACTGCATCAGAGTGGCATGCGCCCTTTCTAACAGCAGTAAAGTGGGCAAAGAAAACTCTGGCCAATCTGCAATGGAACACTATCAGAGCAGCAGAGGCCATGATGGAGGCTAAAGTCTGGAATGTACTAGCCACAGTATTGTATGTGGGACAGGCAATGCCCCCACAACAAGCAGCATTGATGGAAATATATAAGCCTGCAATGATAATTATGCTGAATGTCAGAGGAGAATCTCACTTGAACTTCTATGTTGAACAGGATAAACTCTCAGGAAATCAACAAATTAACCAGTCTGAATATGACAGCTCTGGAATATCTAGCCAGAGACTGATAGTAGGACCAGGACCTTTGACCTCTCCCACAACAGGAGTAGAGGCCAGACACACCTGTTTGGTTAAAATTCTACAGCAGTGGCGTACACATGACCAAACGACTAAGAACCAGAGGCCAACCAGACATACCTCTATAAAAAGGGATTGGGCTTTAACCATTATTAAAGAATGGTTAATCCTAGGGGATTCTAGCCTTAAGGAAATCCAGGCGTTTAGATGCCCCCAACTGCAGATAGACAGTTATCCTGATGCCCACTTTGGCCATATCCCAACTCTCATGACCCATACAACAGTCTGCACAGAGGTCACAAAAGTCATCCTGGCTATGGGAATTGGTTGCCATACCTGGACAGACAGATCCACCCTGTGCAGATATATGATTGAAGCGGTCACAGCTCTGCAAGAGCGGTTCCCCCTGGCAGAAATATGGGTGCCAATGGTAAGATATTCACAGCACTTGCCATATCAATCGGTACAGATGCTTGAATACCTGAACCATATCATAAAAAAGAGACTGAGAGCCATACCCCTGTTACCATATCAAGATTTTAGGACACAGGGGAATAATGTCTGTTGGACAAGAGGCACAGCTCAGAGAATGTTGGAGCATTGGTTGAGATATATTCAATAAGAAGGACACATGTCCTCTTATTAAAGGGATCATATATCCATAACCTAAATGATGCTCTCATTCTATCTCTACCTCTCTGGCACAACACACAAAATCAGTGTGTTGGAGTCACTCACAGGCCTCTAATTAAGAAACAGCCCAACACTAGGCAAAAGTACAATTGTTTCTTAGAGGGCAGGACTTAAACCACAGTCACAAGCCGCAGTATGCGTGTAATGGCTTAATAAAGGGGGAGCCATTTATTCACTTCATCTCAGTAAACAAGTTACCGTCCTGGGATGTATAGGGAGCAGGGACCTGGTTCATGGGACACTCAGGGCAATGTCGGTGAGTGTGCTTCACCGCGGCCGAGGCCTTTAGCCCTCGGTTGCAAAAACTTTCCCCCCAAACCTAACCTAGCCGGGTCCTAGCATTGTGCCGAGTGGCCAGGCCCCTGCTTCATATCTCCCATGGCCGTTCTCTTAACCTCTGAGTGAAGATTTGCAGTGGATGTCATTATAAGGCCAAACATGGTACAAAAGAAACCTAAAACATTAAAGACCCTCACCTATAGGTCATAATAGGACCTTTGATGCCAACTTACTGCATTGCACAGTCATGTCTGGCAAAGGTCACACTATGACCTTGCTGTGGAGGTCAAAACCAGGACCCCACAGTTTGATGCCTATTTATTAACTGCATAACATTAGGACATGTCTGGCATGCAGAATATAAGCCCTGCCTGGATCCCAATACACCCTAAAGCCATGTTAGGCCTTTTCTCAACCACTAGATGGAACTATAACCTCTTCTATGACCTAAGTTACTTTTGCACCTCCAATTATACTTTATTTTAATACCCTGTTACAAGGCCTAACACCTAGTTTAGAGCCCAGAAATGTAACTAGGATGTACTCTTGTTTACTGAGCACAGGTGTAAACAGAGTAAATTACAGCAGTGTCTTAACTCAATACCCTGTTACAAGACCTAACATCAAGTTTAGAGTCCAGAAATGTAACCAGGATGAATCTTGACTCTGATTTACTAAGCACAGTTGTAAACAGAGCAGCCACAATAGTGCACAAGTCCAACCAAGCACTTTGAAGGCCATACCTAAACCTAAATTTAACACTGCTTAGGCATGTCAGACAGGTACCTAGGCCTAGTCTGGCACCTGGTACTGACACAAACTCTGATTTACTAAGCACAGTCATAAACAGAGCAGCCACAATAGTGCCTAAGCTTAACCAAAGCACTTTGTAGGCCATGCCTAAACCTAAATTAACATTACTTGGGCATGTCAGACAGGTGCCTAAGCTTAACCTGACACCTGATACTGACATAGCCACTGTCTATCCCTTTACCCACAACCTAACCAAGCCCATTAAGTGCCTAAACTTAACCAAGCCACCTTAGTGCTAAATTTAACCAAGAACCATTCAGTTAAACTAACCCCATCCGATTATAAACACACACCCTAACCCCTCCAACTCACGTTTAAATTCGATCTGGGCCCTAAACTTAACCAAGTTTACCCCTAAAGGAAAGAGTCTTCCTGGCCTAACCACAATTAATTGGTATGAACATGTAATATAGATCAATTTGGACTGGAGGTGAGATAAATTGTGATAGCATGCCTCAATTTGGAGGCCTAGATTGGCCATCAATGTGTTGACCCTGCGAATGCAGGATGGGCGAGGGGCTCCTCTTGAGTGATATTGGGGGCTCCATGATTGTGGTGATGTACTACATCCTGTATCATGGTAGTGTACCTGAGTGCTTGTGGGGAACACACTTGCGAATCCTGTGATTCAAAGGTGTTCAAACATTGATTCAAGGAGACATCACATGCTGAAGGCCAATAAATGCCAGGATGTGAAAACATGTGGAAGTGTGATTTGAACTACTTACCTGATGCAGGGGAATTGACCCACACAGTGAATTTGTCCTGTGGCACAGGCCTACAGTCAAAACACACAGGGATATGCAACCTGTACATTTGGAAGAGGCGGTTTTGCAGGCTACCGACCTTGCAAAGTGGCACCTCAATATTGAAACAACCACAAAAGGTGAAAGGAATGGAATTTTCGAGCCATTTCTTTTTGTTTCTTAATTACTTTTATTCAAAGTAATTTAATTTCTAATCTGAAATTTTTACAAGAGGTTAATAGTATGAGAAAGTGCTTTGCACAGGTGTAAAATAAAATACTTTCTCTGGAGTGGGAGCGTAGCCACGCCCCTCCTGCCAGTGAAGCTGCTCACTCTGCCATGAGCTCACTGTGCTGGGGAAAGTCAATCAGACCGCATCGCTGCCAAAGCTCTTTTTTCAACAAAGCTTCATTGAAGACCTACTAAAACACTATTTTCGACCACAAAGTCAACTGGAGAACACCTGATGAGGTCTGAATGATCGAAACGCGTCGTGTTGCAAATTAAAGTTGACAAGTTCTACGACCTAAGTTTATTTTTATGCGTTAAGCAAAGATACGCGGACCAAGACAAAGAGCAAAGCGGAGGAAAAGCCCTTATCAGGGCTAGAAGAAGTGCAGAATTAAAACCTTTTGGTTCAAACAAAGCTGCATGAAAAAAATGTCTGACTGTCTGTAACATTCTAAAAATAGCAGTCAAGAACACAGCATCAAAATGGCCTGGGCGGGCATGTCCAGAGGCAGGGATGGATCTGCTGCACACCTGGGGTCGAGGGTAGCTATACACCCGCCCAGGGTGCCTTTTACAAACCCACGTGTATGCCCAGTGCCACATCCACTGTCGAGGCCTCCCAATGATAGCCAGGCATCAAATCTAGAGCCTTGGCAACAACAATACAATGCATACAAAGCATTGGAATATGGAAGGGATGAGTCCCTGTTAGGACAAGAACCAGAACAGAACCTGACAATGAGAGGTAGAGCAGAAGCACCCAGGCTGGAAGCTGCTTGTAACGGCAGTGACTATAATACAGTCATTTGCACCAATTGTAGCCCACCACACACAGGTGATATAGTTAAGGACGACCTCCAGTCTGAGGACTGGGGGGAGGAGACTTTCCATCTGTGGCAACAGCCACCACAACAAGAGATTGTGGTACCAGCCGATGACACTCAAGAGCACATTAGTGAAGAGGAGGGTGACCATATAGACCCTTGGGACTGGCAAAGATCAGATCCCTGTCATCTCCCCAACTTAGATCAGCACCAGTCACCCGAGCGGTCAGACACACCTGGTAGCATACTGATCAGTGGGGATTATAATGAGGAGTTATTTGACCCAGAACATAAGGGCAGAGCAAAACTGATGCTAAAAGTGATAAGAGCAGTACACTATTTAGCTAATTTCAGTCAAGATACTCCTCCACCAGGGTTCAAAAAGATCCTTCAAACCCTTATGGAGTTGATTAGACCATTTGGTCCTACTCTGGAGTTGAAACAGATCTTAGAGGAACATATAAGAGAATGGGAAATGGCCATAGTAAAGAGTCTAAGGAATCATTATTTGACTATGATACAGACTGAAGTGAACACTATACCTTACATGACTGCATCAGAGTGGCATGCGCCCTTTCTAACAGCAGTAAAGTGGGCAAAGAAAACTCTGGCCAATCTGCAATGGAACACTATCAGAGCAGCAGAGGCCATGATGGAGGCTAAAGTCTGGAATGTACTAGCCACAGTATTGTATGTGGGACAGGCAATGCCCCCACAACAAGCAGCATTGATGGAAATATATAAGCCTGCAATGATAATTATGCTGAATGTCAGAGGAGAATCTCACTTGAACTTCTATGTTGAACAGGATAAACTCTCAGGAAATCAACAAATTAACCAGTCTGAATATGACAGCTCTGGAATATCTAGCCAGAGACTGATAGTAGGACCAGGACCTTTGACCTCTCCCACAACAGGAGTAGAGGCCAGACACACCTGTTTGGTTAAAATTCTACAGCAGTGGCGTACACATGACCAAACGACTAAGAACCAGAGGCCAACCAGACATACCTCTATAAAAAGGGATTGGGCTTTAACCATTATTAAAGAATGGTTAATCCTAGGGGATTCTAGCCTTAAGGAAATCCAGGCGTTTAGATGCCCCCAACTGCAGATAGACAGTTATCCTGATGCCCACTTTGGCCATATCCCAACTCTCATGACCCATACAACAGTCTGCACAGAGGTCACAAAAGTCATCCTGGCTATGGGAATTGGTTGCCATACCTGGACAGACAGATCCACCCTGTGCAGATATATGATTGAAGCGGTCACAGCTCTGCAAGAGCGGTTCCCCCTGGCAGAAATATGGGTGCCAATGGTAAGATATTCACAGCACTTGCCATATCAATCGGTACAGATGCTTGAATACCTGAACCATATCATAAAAAAGAGACTGAGAGCCATACCCCTGTTACCATATCAAGATTTTAGGACACAGGGGAATAATGTCTGTTGGACAAGAGGCACAGCTCAGAGAATGTTGGAGCATTGGTTGAGATATATTCAATAAGAAGGACACATGTCCTCTTATTAAAGGGATCATATATCCATAACCTAAATGATGCTCTCATTCTATCTCTACCTCTCTGGCACAACACACAAAATCAGTGTGTTGGAGTCACTCACAGGCCTCTAATTAAGAAACAGCCCAACACTAGGCAAAAGTACAATTGTTTCTTAGAGGGCAGGACTTAAACCACAGTCACAAGCCGCAGTATGCGTGTAATGGCTTAATAAAGGGGGAGCCATTTATTCACTTCATCTCAGTAAACAAGTTACCGTCCTGGGATGTATAGGGAGCAGGGACCTGGTTCATGGGACACTCAGGGCAATGTCGGTGAGTGTGCTTCACCGCGGCCGAGGCCTTTAGCCCTCGGTTGCAAAAACTTTCCCCCCAAACCTAACCTAGCCGGGTCCTAGCATTGTGCCGAGTGGCCAGGCCCCTGCTTCATATCTCCCATGGCCGTTCTCTTAACCTCTGAGTGAAGATTTGCAGTGGATGTCATTATAAGGCCAAACATGGTACAAAAGAAACCTAAAACATTAAAGACCCTCACCTATAGGTCATAATAGGACCTTTGATGCCAACTTACTGCATTGCACAGTCATGTCTGGCAAAGGTCACACTATGACCTTGCTGTGGAGGTCAAAACCAGGACCCCACAGTTTGATGCCTATTTATTAACTGCATAACATTAGGACATGTCTGGCATGCAGAATATAAGCCCTGCCTGGATCCCAATACACCCTAAAGCCATGTTAGGCCTTTTCTCAACCACTAGATGGAACTATAACCTCTTCTATGACCTAAGTTACTTTTGCACCTCCAATTATACTTTATTTTAATACCCTGTTACAAGGCCTAACACCTAGTTTAGAGCCCAGAAATGTAACTAGGATGTACTCTTGTTTACTGAGCACAGGTGTAAACAGAGTAAATTACAGCAGTGTCTTAACTCAATACCCTGTTACAAGACCTAACATCAAGTTTAGAGTCCAGAAATGTAACCAGGATGAATCTTGACTCTGATTTACTAAGCACAGTTGTAAACAGAGCAGCCACAATAGTGCACAAGTCCAACCAAGCACTTTGAAGGCCATACCTAAACCTAAATTTAACACTGCTTAGGCATGTCAGACAGGTACCTAGGCCTAGTCTGGCACCTGGTACTGACACAAACTCTGATTTACTAAGCACAGTCGTAAACAGAGCAGCCACAATAGTGCCTAAGCTTAACCAAAGCACTTTGTAGGCCATGCCTAAACCTAAATTAACATTACTTGGGCATGTCAGACAGGTGCCTAAGCTTAACCTGACACCTGATACTGACATAGCCACTGTCTATCCCTTTACCCACAACCTAACCAAGCCCATTAAGTGCCTAAACTTAACCAAGCCACCTTAGTGCTAAATTTAACCAAGAACCATTCAGTTAAACTAACCCCATCCGATTATAAACACACACCCTAACCCCTCCAACTCACGTTTAAATTCGATCTGGGCCCTAAACTTAACCAAGTTTACCCCTAAAGGAAAGAGTCTTCCTGGCCTAACCACAATTAATTGGTATGAACATGTAATATAGATCAATTTGGACTGGAGGTGAGATAAATTGTGATAGCATGCCTCAATTTGGAGGCCTAGATTGGCCATCAATGTGTTGACCCTGCGAATGCAGGATGGGCGAGGGGCTCCTCTTGAGTGATATTGGGGGCTCCATGATTGTGGTGATGTACTACATCCTGTATCATGGTAGTGTACCTGAGTGCTTGTGGGGAACACACTTGCGAATCCTGTGATTCAAAGGTGTTCAAACATTGATTCAAGGAGACATCACATGCTGAAGGCCAATAAATGCCAGGATGTGAAAACATGTGGAAGTGTGATTTGAACTACTTACCTGATGCAGGGGAATTGACCCACACAGTGAATTTGTCCTGTGGCACAGGCCTACAGTCAAAACACACAGGGATATGCAACCTGTATATTTGGAAGAGGCGGTTTTGCAGGCTACCGACCTTGCAAAGTGGCACCTCAATATTGAAACAACCACAAAAGGTGAAAGGAATGGAATTTTCGAGCCATTTCTTTTTGTTTCTTAATTACTTTTATTCAAAGTAATTTAATTTCTAATCTGAAATTTTTACAAGAGGTTAATAGTATGAGAAAGTGCTTTGCACAGGTGTAAAATAAAATACTTTCTCTGGAGTGGGAGCGTAGCCACGCCCCTCCTGCCAGTGAAGCTGCTCACTCTGCCATGAGCTCACTGTGCTGGGGAAAGTCAATCAGACCGCATCGCTGCCAAAGCTCTTTTTTCAACAAAGCTTCATTGAAGACCTACTAAAACACTATTTTCGACCACAAAGTCAACTGGAGAACACCTGATGAGGTCTGAATGATCGAAACGCGTCGTGTTGCAAATTAAAGTTGACAAGTTCTACGACCTAAGTTTATTTTTATGCGTTAAGCAAAGATACGCGGACCAAGACAAAGAGCAAAGCGGAGGAAAAGCCCTTATCAGGGCTAGAAGAAGTGCAGAATTAAAACCTTTTGGTTCAAACAAAGCTGCATGAAAAAAATGTCTGACTGTCTGTAACATTCTAAAAATAGCAGTCAAGAACACAGCATCAAAATGGCCTGGGCGGGCATGTCCAGAGGCAGGGATGGATCTGCTGCACACCTGGGGTCGAGGGTAGCTATACACCCGCCCAGGGTGCCTTTTACAAACCCACGTGTATGCCCAGTGCCACATCCACTGTCGAGGCCTCCCAATGATAGCCAGGCATCAAATCTAGAGCCTTGGCAACAACAATACAATGCATACAAAGCATTGGAATATGGAAGGGATGAGTCCCTGTTAGGACAAGAACCAGAACAGAACCTGACAATGAGAGGTAGAGCAGAAGCACCCAGGCTGGAAGCTGCTTGTAACGGCAGTGACTATAATACAGTCATTTGCACCAATTGTAGCCCACCACACACAGGTGATATAGTTAAGGACGACCTCCAGTCTGAGGACTGGGGGGAGGAGACTTTCCATCTGTGGCAACAGCCACCACAACAAGAGATTGTGGTACCAGCCGATGACACTCAAGAGCACATTAGTGAAGAGGAGGGTGACCATATAGACCCTTGGGACTGGCAAAGATCAGATCCCTGTCATCTCCCCAACTTAGATCAGCACCAGTCACCCGAGCGGTCAGACACACCTGGTAGCATACTGATCAGTGGGGATTATAATGAGGAGTTATTTGACCCAGAACATAAGGGCAGAGCAAAACTGATGCTAAAAGTGATAAGAGCAGTACACTATTTAGCTAATTTCAGTCAAGATACTCCTCCACCAGGGTTCAAAAAGATCCTTCAAACCCTTATGGAGTTGATTAGACCATTTGGTCCTACTCTGGAGTTGAAACAGATCTTAGAGGAACATATAAGAGAATGGGAAATGGCCATAGTAAAGAGTCTAAGGAATCATTATTTGACTATGATACAGACTGAAGTGAACACTATACCTTACATGACTGCATCAGAGTGGCATGCGCCCTTTCTAACAGCAGTAAAGTGGGCAAAGAAAACTCTGGCCAATCTGCAATGGAACACTATCAGAGCAGCAGAGGCCATGATGGAGGCTAAAGTCTGGAATGTACTAGCCACAGTATTGTATGTGGGACAGGCAATGCCCCCACAACAAGCAGCATTGATGGAAATATATAAGCCTGCAATGATAATTATGCTGAATGTCAGAGGAGAATCTCACTTGAACTTCTATGTTGAACAGGATAAACTCTCAGGAAATCAACAAATTAACCAGTCTGAATATGACAGCTCTGGAATATCTAGCCAGAGACTGATAGTAGGACCAGGACCTTTGACCTCTCCCACAACAGGAGTAGAGGCCAGACACACCTGTTTGGTTAAAATTCTACAGCAGTGGCGTACACATGACCAAACGACTAAGAACCAGAGGCCAACCAGACATACCTCTATAAAAAGGGATTGGGCTTTAACCATTATTAAAGAATGGTTAATCCTAGGGGATTCTAGCCTTAAGGAAATCCAGGCGTTTAGATGCCCCCAACTGCAGATAGACAGTTATCCTGATGCCCACTTTGGCCATATCCCAACTCTCATGACCCATACAACAGTCTGCACAGAGGTCACAAAAGTCATCCTGGCTATGGGAATTGGTTGCCATACCTGGACAGACAGATCCACCCTGTGCAGATATATGATTGAAGCGGTCACAGCTCTGCAAGAGCGGTTCCCCCTGGCAGAAATATGGGTGCCAATGGTAAGATATTCACAGCACTTGCCATATCAATCGGTACAGATGCTTGAATACCTGAACCATATCATAAAAAAGAGACTGAGAGCCATACCCCTGTTACCATATCAAGATTTTAGGACACAGGGGAATAATGTCTGTTGGACAAGAGGCACAGCTCAGAGAATGTTGGAGCATTGGTTGAGATATATTCAATAAGAAGGACACATGTCCTCTTATTAAAGGGATCATATATCCATAACCTAAATGATGCTCTCATTCTATCTCTACCTCTCTGGCACAACACACAAAATCAGTGTGTTGGAGTCACTCACAGGCCTCTAATTAAGAAACAGCCCAACACTAGGCAAAAGTACAATTGTTTCTTAGAGGGCAGGACTTAAACCACAGTCACAAGCCGCAGTATGCGTGTAATGGCTTAATAAAGGGGGAGCCATTTATTCACTTCATCTCAGTAAACAAGTTACCGTCCTGGGATGTATAGGGAGCAGGGACCTGGTTCATGGGACACTCAGGGCAATGTCGGTGAGTGTGCTTCACCGCGGCCGAGGCCTTTAGCCCTCGGTTGCAAAAACTTTCCCCCCAAACCTAACCTAGCCGGGTCCTAGCATTGTGCCGAGTGGCCAGGCCCCTGCTTCATATCTCCCATGGCCGTTCTCTTAACCTCTGAGTGAAGATTTGCAGTGGATGTCATTATAAGGCCAAACATGGTACAAAAGAAACCTAAAACATTAAAGACCCTCACCTATAGGTCATAATAGGACCTTTGATGCCAACTTACTGCATTGCACAGTCATGTCTGGCAAAGGTCACACTATGACCTTGCTGTGGAGGTCAAAACCAGGACCCCACAGTTTGATGCCTATTTATTAACTGCATAACATTAGGACATGTCTGGCATGCAGAATATAAGCCCTGCCTGGATCCCAATACACCCTAAAGCCATGTTAGGCCTTTTCTCAACCACTAGATGGAACTATAACCTCTTCTATGACCTAAGTTACTTTTGCACCTCCAATTATACTTTATTTTAATACCCTGTTACAAGGCCTAACACCTAGTTTAGAGCCCAGAAATGTAACTAGGATGTACTCTTGTTTACTGAGCACAGGTGTAAACAGAGTAAATTACAGCAGTGTCTTAACTCAATACCCTGTTACAAGACCTAACATCAAGTTTAGAGTCCAGAAATGTAACCAGGATGAATCTTGACTCTGATTTACTAAGCACAGTTGTAAACAGAGCAGCCACAATAGTGCACAAGTCCAACCAAGCACTTTGAAGGCCATACCTAAACCTAAATTTAACACTGCTTAGGCATGTCAGACAGGTACCTAGGCCTAGTCTGGCACCTGGTACTGACACAAACTCTGATTTACTAAGCACAGTCGTAAACAGAGCAGCCACAATAGTGCCTAAGCTTAACCAAAGCACTTTGTAGGCCATGCCTAAACCTAAATTAACATTACTTGGGCATGTCAGACAGGTGCCTAAGCTTAACCTGACACCTGATACTGACATAGCCACTGTCTATCCCTTTACCCACAACCTAACCAAGCCCATTAAGTGCCTAAACTTAACCAAGCCACCTTAGTGCTAAATTTAACCAAGAACCATTCAGTTAAACTAACCCCATCCGATTATAAACACACACCCTAACCCCTCCAACTCACGTTTAAATTCGATCTGGGCCCTAAACTTAACCAAGTTTACCCCTAAAGGAAAGAGTCTTCCTGGCCTAACCACAATTAATTGGTATGAACATGTAATATAGATCAATTTGGACTGGAGGTGAGATAAATTGTGATAGCATGCCTCAATTTGGAGGCCTAGATTGGCCATCAATGTGTTGACCCTGCGAATGCAGGATGGGCGAGGGGCTCCTCTTGAGTGATATTGGGGGCTCCATGATTGTGGTGATGTACTACATCCTGTATCATGGTAGTGTACCTGAGTGCTTGTGGGGAACACACTTGCGAATCCTGTGATTCAAAGGTGTTCAAACATTGATTCAAGGAGACATCACATGCTGAAGGCCAATAAATGCCAGGATGTGAAAACATGTGGAAGTGTGATTTGAACTACTTACCTGATGCAGGGGAATTGACCCACACAGTGAATTTGTCCTGTGGCACAGGCCTACAGTCAAAACACACAGGGATATGCAACCTGTACATTTGGAAGAGGCGGTTTTGCAGGCTACCGACCTTGCAAAGTGGCACCTCAATATTGAAACAACCACAAAAGGTGAAAGGAATGGAATTTTCGAGCCATTTCTTTTTGTTTCTTAATTACTTTTATTCAAAGTAATTTAATTTCTAATCTGAAATTTTTACAAGAGGTTAATAGTATGAGAAAGTGCTTTGCACAGGTGTAAAATAAAATACTTTCTCTGGAGTGGGAGCGTAGCCACGCCCCTCCTGCCAGTGAAGCTGCTCACTCTGCCATGAGCTCACTGTGCTGGGGAAAGTCAATCAGACCGCATCGCTGCCAAAGCTCTTTTTTCAACAAAGCTTCATTGAAGACCTACTAAAACACTATTTTCGACCACAAAGTCAACTGGAGAACACCTGATGAGGTCTGAATGATCGAAACGCGTCGTGTTGCAAATTAAAGTTGACAAGTTCTACGACCTAAGTTTATTTTTATGCGTTAAGCAAAGATACGCGGACCAAGACAAAGAGCAAAGCGGAGGAAAAGCCCTTATCAGGGCTAGAAGAAGTGCAGAATTAAAACCTTTTGGTTCAAACAAAGCTGCATGAAAAAAATGTCTGACTGTCTGTAACATTCTAAAAATAGCAGTCAAGAACACAGCATCAAAATGGCCTGGGCGGGCATGTCCAGAGGCAGGGATGGATCTGCTGCACACCTGGGGTCGAGGGTAGCTATACACCCGCCCAGGGTGCCTTTTACAAACCCACGTGTATGCCCAGTGCCACATCCACTGTCGAGGCCTCCCAATGATAGCCAGGCATCAAATCTAGAGCCTTGGCAACAACAATACAATGCATACAAAGCATTGGAATATGGAAGGGATGAGTCCCTGTTAGGACAAGAACCAGAACAGAACCTGACAATGAGAGGTAGAGCAGAAGCACCCAGGCTGGAAGCTGCTTGTAACGGCAGTGACTATAATACAGTCATTTGCACCAATTGTAGCCCACCACACACAGGTGATATAGTTAAGGACGACCTCCAGTCTGAGGACTGGGGGGAGGAGACTTTCCATCTGTGGCAACAGCCACCACAACAAGAGATTGTGGTACCAGCCGATGACACTCAAGAGCACATTAGTGAAGAGGAGGGTGACCATATAGACCCTTGGGACTGGCAAAGATCAGATCCCTGTCATCTCCCCAACTTAGATCAGCACCAGTCACCCGAGCGGTCAGACACACCTGGTAGCATACTGATCAGTGGGGATTATAATGAGGAGTTATTTGACCCAGAACATAAGGGCAGAGCAAAACTGATGCTAAAAGTGATAAGAGCAGTACACTATTTAGCTAATTTCAGTCAAGATACTCCTCCACCAGGGTTCAAAAAGATCCTTCAAACCCTTATGGAGTTGATTAGACCATTTGGTCCTACTCTGGAGTTGAAACAGATCTTAGAGGAACATATAAGAGAATGGGAAATGGCCATAGTAAAGAGTCTAAGGAATCATTATTTGACTATGATACAGACTGAAGTGAACACTATACCTTACATGACTGCATCAGAGTGGCATGCGCCCTTTCTAACAGCAGTAAAGTGGGCAAAGAAAACTCTGGCCAATCTGCAATGGAACACTATCAGAGCAGCAGAGGCCATGATGGAGGCTAAAGTCTGGAATGTACTAGCCACAGTATTGTATGTGGGACAGGCAATGCCCCCACAACAAGCAGCATTGATGGAAATATATAAGCCTGCAATGATAATTATGCTGAATGTCAGAGGAGAATCTCACTTGAACTTCTATGTTGAACAGGATAAACTCTCAGGAAATCAACAAATTAACCAGTCTGAATATGACAGCTCTGGAATATCTAGCCAGAGACTGATAGTAGGACCAGGACCTTTGACCTCTCCCACAACAGGAGTAGAGGCCAGACACACCTGTTTGGTTAAAATTCTACAGCAGTGGCGTACACATGACCAAACGACTAAGAACCAGAGGCCAACCAGACATACCTCTATAAAAAGGGATTGGGCTTTAACCATTATTAAAGAATGGTTAATCCTAGGGGATTCTAGCCTTAAGGAAATCCAGGCGTTTAGATGCCCCCAACTGCAGATAGACAGTTATCCTGATGCCCACTTTGGCCATATCCCAACTCTCATGACCCATACAACAGTCTGCACAGAGGTCACAAAAGTCATCCTGGCTATGGGAATTGGTTGCCATACCTGGACAGACAGATCCACCCTGTGCAGATATATGATTGAAGCGGTCACAGCTCTGCAAGAGCGGTTCCCCCTGGCAGAAATATGGGTGCCAATGGTAAGATATTCACAGCACTTGCCATATCAATCGGTACAGATGCTTGAATACCTGAACCATATCATAAAAAAGAGACTGAGAGCCATACCCCTGTTACCATATCAAGATTTTAGGACACAGGGGAATAATGTCTGTTGGACAAGAGGCACAGCTCAGAGAATGTTGGAGCATTGGTTGAGATATATTCAATAAGAAGGACACATGTCCTCTTATTAAAGGGATCATATATCCATAACCTAAATGATGCTCTCATTCTATCTCTACCTCTCTGGCACAACACACAAAATCAGTGTGTTGGAGTCACTCACAGGCCTCTAATTAAGAAACAGCCCAACACTAGGCAAAAGTACAATTGTTTCTTAGAGGGCAGGACTTAAACCACAGTCACAAGCCGCAGTATGCGTGTAATGGCTTAATAAAGGGGGAGCCATTTATTCACTTCATCTCAGTAAACAAGTTACCGTCCTGGGATGTATAGGGAGCAGGGACCTGGTTCATGGGACACTCAGGGCAATGTCGGTGAGTGTGCTTCACCGCGGCCGAGGCCTTTAGCCCTCGGTTGCAAAAACTTTCCCCCCAAACCTAACCTAGCCGGGTCCTAGCATTGTGCCGAGTGGCCAGGCCCCTGCTTCATATCTCCCATGGCCGTTCTCTTAACCTCTGAGTGAAGATTTGCAGTGGATGTCATTATAAGGCCAAACATGGTACAAAAGAAACCTAAAACATTAAAGACCCTCACCTATAGGTCATAATAGGACCTTTGATGCCAACTTACTGCATTGCACAGTCATGTCTGGCAAAGGTCACACTATGACCTTGCTGTGGAGGTCAAAACCAGGACCCCACAGTTTGATGCCTATTTATTAACTGCATAACATTAGGACATGTCTGGCATGCAGAATATAAGCCCTGCCTGGATCCCAATACACCCTAAAGCCATGTTAGGCCTTTTCTCAACCACTAGATGGAACTATAACCTCTTCTATGACCTAAGTTACTTTTGCACCTCCAATTATACTTTATTTTAATACCCTGTTACAAGGCCTAACACCTAGTTTAGAGCCCAGAAATGTAACTAGGATGTACTCTTGTTTACTGAGCACAGGTGTAAACAGAGTAAATTACAGCAGTGTCTTAACTCAATACCCTGTTACAAGACCTAACATCAAGTTTAGAGTCCAGAAATGTAACCAGGATGAATCTTGACTCTGATTTACTAAGCACAGTTGTAAACAGAGCAGCCACAATAGTGCACAAGTCCAACCAAGCACTTTGAAGGCCATACCTAAACCTAAATTTAACACTCCTTAGGCATGTCAGACAGGTACCTAGGCCTAGTCTGGCACCTGGTACTGACACAAACTCTGATTTACTAAGCACAGTCACAGAGCAGCCACAATAGTGCCTAAGCTTAACCAAAGCACTTTGTAGGCCATGCCTAAACCTAAATTAACATTACTTGGGCATGTCAGACAGGTGCCTAAGCTTAACCTGACACCTGATACTGACATAGCCACTGTCTATCCCTTTACCCACAACCTAACCAAGCCCATTAAGTGCCTAAACTTAACCAAGCCACCTTAGTGCTAAATTTAACCAAGAACCATTCAGTTAAACTAACCCCATCCGATTATAAACACACACCCTAACCCCTCCAACTCACGTTTAAATTCGATCTGGGCCCTAAACTTAACCAAGTTTACCCCTAAAGGAAAGAGTCTTCCTGGCCTAACCACAATTAATTGGTATGAACATGTAATATAGATCAATTTGGACTGGAGGTGAGATAAATTGTGATAGCATGCCTCAATTTGGAGGCCTAGATTGGCCATCAATGTGTTGACCCTGCGAATGCAGGATGGGCGAGGGGCTCCTCTTGAGTGATATTGGGGGCTCCATGATTGTGGTGATGTACTACATCCTGTATCATGGTAGTGTACCTGAGTGCTTGTGGGGAACACACTTGCGAATCCTGTGATTCAAAGGTGTTCAAACATTGATTCAAGGAGACATCACATGCTGAAGGCCAATAAATGCCAGGATGTGAAAACATGTGGAAGTGTGATTTGAACTACTTACCTGATGCAGGGGAATTGACCCACACAGTGAATTTGTCCTGTGGCACAGGCCTACAGTCAAAACACACAGGGATATGCAACCTGTATATTTGGAAGAGGCGGTTTTGCAGGCTACCGACCTTGCAAAGTGGCACCTCAATATTGAAACAACCACAAAAGGTGAAAGGAATGGAATTTTCGAGCCATTTCTTTTTGTTTCTTAATTACTTTTATTCAAAGTAATTTAATTTCTAATCTGAAATTTTTACAAGAGGTTAATAGTATGAGAAAGTGCTTTGCACAGGTGTAAAATAAAATACTTTCTCTGGAGTGGGAGCGTAGCCACGCCCCTCCTGCCAGTGAAGCTGCTCACTCTGCCATGAGCTCACTGTGCTGGGGAAAGTCAATCAGACCGCATCGCTGCCAAAGCTCTTTTTTCAACAAAGCTTCATTGAAGACCTACTAAAACACTATTTTCGACCACAAAGTCAACTGGAGAACACCTGATGAGGTCTGAATGATCGAAACGCGTCGTGTTGCAAATTAAAGTTGACAAGTTCTACGACCTAAGTTTATTTTTATGCGTTAAGCAAAGATACGCGGACCAAGACAAAGAGCAAAGCGGAGGAAAAGCCCTTATCAGGGCTAGAAGAAGTGCAGAATTAAAACCTTTTGGTTCAAACAAAGCTGCATGAAAAAAATGTCTGACTGTCTGTAACATTCTAAAAATAGCAGTCAAGAACACAGCATCAAAATGGCCTGGGCGGGCATGTCCAGAGGCAGGGATGGATCTGCTGCACACCTGGGGTCGAGGGTAGCTATACACCCGCCCAGGGTGCCTTTTACAAACCCACGTGTATGCCCAGTGCCACATCCACTGTCGAGGCCTCCCAATGATAGCCAGGCATCAAATCTAGAGCCTTGGCAACAACAATACAATGCATACAAAGCATTGGAATATGGAAGGGATGAGTCCCTGTTAGGACAAGAACCAGAACAGAACCTGACAATGAGAGGTAGAGCAGAAGCACCCAGGCTGGAAGCTGCTTGTAACGGCAGTGACTATAATACAGTCATTTGCACCAATTGTAGCCCACCACACACAGGTGATATAGTTAAGGACGACCTCCAGTCTGAGGACTGGGGGGAGGAGACTTTCCATCTGTGGCAACAGCCACCACAACAAGAGATTGTGGTACCAGCCGATGACACTCAAGAGCACATTAGTGAAGAGGAGGGTGACCATATAGACCCTTGGGACTGGCAAAGATCAGATCCCTGTCATCTCCCCAACTTAGATCAGCACCAGTCACCCGAGCGGTCAGACACACCTGGTAGCATACTGATCAGTGGGGATTATAATGAGGAGTTATTTGACCCAGAACATAAGGGCAGAGCAAAACTGATGCTAAAAGTGATAAGAGCAGTACACTATTTAGCTAATTTCAGTCAAGATACTCCTCCACCAGGGTTCAAAAAGATCCTTCAAACCCTTATGGAGTTGATTAGACCATTTGGTCCTACTCTGGAGTTGAAACAGATCTTAGAGGAACATATAAGAGAATGGGAAATGGCCATAGTAAAGAGTCTAAGGAATCATTATTTGACTATGATACAGACTGAAGTGAACACTATACCTTACATGACTGCATCAGAGTGGCATGCGCCCTTTCTAACAGCAGTAAAGTGGGCAAAGAAAACTCTGGCCAATCTGCAATGGAACACTATCAGAGCAGCAGAGGCCATGATGGAGGCTAAAGTCTGGAATGTACTAGCCACAGTATTGTATGTGGGACAGGCAATGCCCCCACAACAAGCAGCATTGATGGAAATATATAAGCCTGCAATGATAATTATGCTGAATGTCAGAGGAGAATCTCACTTGAACTTCTATGTTGAACAGGATAAACTCTCAGGAAATCAACAAATTAACCAGTCTGAATATGACAGCTCTGGAATATCTAGCCAGAGACTGATAGTAGGACCAGGACCTTTGACCTCTCCCACAACAGGAGTAGAGGCCAGACACACCTGTTTGGTTAAAATTCTACAGCAGTGGCGTACACATGACCAAACGACTAAGAACCAGAGGCCAACCAGACATACCTCTATAAAAAGGGATTGGGCTTTAACCATTATTAAAGAATGGTTAATCCTAGGGGATTCTAGCCTTAAGGAAATCCAGGCGTTTAGATGCCCCCAACTGCAGATAGACAGTTATCCTGATGCCCACTTTGGCCATATCCCAACTCTCATGACCCATACAACAGTCTGCACAGAGGTCACAAAAGTCATCCTGGCTATGGGAATTGGTTGCCATACCTGGACAGACAGATCCACCCTGTGCAGATATATGATTGAAGCGGTCACAGCTCTGCAAGAGCGGTTCCCCCTGGCAGAAATATGGGTGCCAATGGTAAGATATTCACAGCACTTGCCATATCAATCGGTACAGATGCTTGAATACCTGAACCATATCATAAAAAAGAGACTGAGAGCCATACCCCTGTTACCATATCAAGATTTTAGGACACAGGGGAATAATGTCTGTTGGACAAGAGGCACAGCTCAGAGAATGTTGGAGCATTGGTTGAGATATATTCAATAAGAAGGACACATGTCCTCTTATTAAAGGGATCATATATCCATAACCTAAATGATGCTCTCATTCTATCTCTACCTCTCTGGCACAACACACAAAATCAGTGTGTTGGAGTCACTCACAGGCCTCTAATTAAGAAACAGCCCAACACTAGGCAAAAGTACAATTGTTTCTTAGAGGGCAGGACTTAAACCACAGTCACAAGCCGCAGTATGCGTGTAATGGCTTAATAAAGGGGGAGCCATTTATTCACTTCATCTCAGTAAACAAGTTACCGTCCTGGGATGTATAGGGAGCAGGGACCTGGTTCATGGGACACTCAGGGCAATGTCGGTGAGTGTGCTTCACCGCGGCCGAGGCCTTTAGCCCTCGGTTGCAAAAACTTTCCCCCCAAACCTAACCTAGCCGGGTCCTAGCATTGTGCCGAGTGGCCAGGCCCCTGCTTCATATCTCCCATGGCCGTTCTCTTAACCTCTGAGTGAAGATTTGCAGTGGATGTCATTATAAGGCCAAACATGGTACAAAAGAAACCTAAAACATTAAAGACCCTCACCTATAGGTCATAATAGGACCTTTGATGCCAACTTACTGCATTGCACAGTCATGTCTGGCAAAGGTCACACTATGACCTTGCTGTGGAGGTCAAAACCAGGACCCCACAGTTTGATGCCTATTTATTAACTGCATAACATTAGGACATGTCTGGCATGCAGAATATAAGCCCTGCCTGGATCCCAATACACCCTAAAGCCATGTTAGGCCTTTTCTCAACCACTAGATGGAACTATAACCTCTTCTATGACCTAAGTTACTTTTGCACCTCCAATTATACTTTATTTTAATACCCTGTTACAAGGCCTAACACCTAGTTTAGAGCCCAGAAATGTAACTAGGATGTACTCTTGTTTACTGAGCACAGGTGTAAACAGAGTAAATTACAGCAGTGTCTTAACTCAATACCCTGTTACAAGACCTAACATCAAGTTTAGAGTCCAGAAATGTAACCAGGATGAATCTTGACTCTGATTTACTAAGCACAGTTGTAAACAGAGCAGCCACAATAGTGCACAAGTCCAACCAAGCACTTTGAAGGCCATACCTAAACCTAAATTTAACACTGCTTAGGCATGTCAGACAGGTACCTAGGCCTAGTCTGGCACCTGGTACTGACACAAACTCTGATTTACTAAGCACAGTCGTAAACAGAGCAGCCACAATAGTGCCTAAGCTTAACCAAAGCACTTTGTAGGCCATGCCTAAACCTAAATTAACATTACTTGGGCATGTCAGACAGGTGCCTAAGCTTAACCTGACACCTGATACTGACATAGCCACTGTCTATCCCTTTACCCACAACCTAACCAAGCCCATTAAGTGCCTAAACTTAACCAAGCCACCTTAGTGCTAAATTTAACCAAGAACCATTCAGTTAAACTAACCCCATCCGATTATAAACACACACCCTAACCCCTCCAACTCACGTTTAAATTCGATCTGGGCCCTAAACTTAACCAAGTTTACCCCTAAAGGAAAGAGTCTTCCTGGCCTAACCACAATTAATTGGTATGAACATGTAATATAGATCAATTTGGACTGGAGGTGAGATAAATTGTGATAGCATGCCTCAATTTGGAGGCCTAGATTGGCCATCAATGTGTTGACCCTGCGAATGCAGGATGGGCGAGGGGCTCCTCTTGAGTGATATTGGGGGCTCCATGATTGTGGTGATGTACTACATCCTGTATCATGGTAGTGTACCTGAGTGCTTGTGGGGAACACACTTGCGAATCCTGTGATTCAAAGGTGTTCAAACATTGATTCAAGGAGACATCACATGCTGAAGGCCAATAAATGCCAGGATGTGAAAACATGTGGAAGTGTGATTTGAACTACTTACCTGATGCAGGGGAATTGACCCACACAGTGAATTTGTCCTGTGGCACAGGCCTACAGTCAAAACACACAGGGATATGCAACCTGTACATTTGGAAGAGGCGGTTTTGCAGGCTACCGACCTTGCAAAGTGGCACCTCAATATTGAAACAACCACAAAAGGTGAAAGGAATGGAATTTTCGAGCCATTTCTTTTTGTTTCTTAATTACTTTTATTCAAAGTAATTTAATTTCTAATCTGAAATTTTTACAAGAGGTTAATAGTATGAGAAAGTGCTTTGCACAGGTGTAAAATAAAATACTTTCTCTGGAGTGGGAGCGTAGCCACGCCCCTCCTGCCAGTGAAGCTGCTCACTCTGCCATGAGCTCACTGTGCTGGGGAAAGTCAATCAGACCGCATCGCTGCCAAAGCTCTTTTTTCAACAAAGCTTCATTGAAGACCTACTAAAACACTATTTTCGACCACAAAGTCAACTGGAGAACACCTGATGAGGTCTGAATGATCGAAACGCGTCGTGTTGCAAATTAAAGTTGACAAGTTCTACGACCTAAGTTTATTTTTATGCGTTAAGCAAAGATACGCGGACCAAGACAAAGAGCAAAGCGGAGGAAAAGCCCTTATCAGGGCTAGAAGAAGTGCAGAATTAAAACCTTTTGGTTCAAACAAAGCTGCATGAAAAAAATGTCTGACTGTCTGTAACATTCTAAAAATAGCAGTCAAGAACACAGCATCAAAATGGCCTGGGCGGGCATGTCCAGAGGCAGGGATGGATCTGCTGCACACCTGGGGTCGAGGGTAGCTATACACCCGCCCAGGGTGCCTTTTACAAACCCACGTGTATGCCCAGTGCCACATCCACTGTCGAGGCCTCCCAATGATAGCCAGGCATCAAATCTAGAGCCTTGGCAACAACAATACAATGCATACAAAGCATTGGAATATGGAAGGGATGAGTCCCTGTTAGGACAAGAACCAGAACAGAACCTGACAATGAGAGGTAGAGCAGAAGCACCCAGGCTGGAAGCTGCTTGTAACGGCAGTGACTATAATACAGTCATTTGCACCAATTGTAGCCCACCACACACAGGTGATATAGTTAAGGACGACCTCCAGTCTGAGGACTGGGGGGAGGAGACTTTCCATCTGTGGCAACAGCCACCACAACAAGAGATTGTGGTACCAGCCGATGACACTCAAGAGCACATTAGTGAAGAGGAGGGTGACCATATAGACCCTTGGGACTGGCAAAGATCAGATCCCTGTCATCTCCCCAACTTAGATCAGCACCAGTCACCCGAGCGGTCAGACACACCTGGTAGCATACTGATCAGTGGGGATTATAATGAGGAGTTATTTGACCCAGAACATAAGGGCAGAGCAAAACTGATGCTAAAAGTGATAAGAGCAGTACACTATTTAGCTAATTTCAGTCAAGATACTCCTCCACCAGGGTTCAAAAAGATCCTTCAAACCCTTATGGAGTTGATTAGACCATTTGGTCCTACTCTGGAGTTGAAACAGATCTTAGAGGAACATATAAGAGAATGGGAAATGGCCATAGTAAAGAGTCTAAGGAATCATTATTTGACTATGATACAGACTGAAGTGAACACTATACCTTACATGACTGCATCAGAGTGGCATGCGCCCTTTCTAACAGCAGTAAAGTGGGCAAAGAAAACTCTGGCCAATCTGCAATGGAACACTATCAGAGCAGCAGAGGCCATGATGGAGGCTAAAGTCTGGAATGTACTAGCCACAGTATTGTATGTGGGACAGGCAATGCCCCCACAACAAGCAGCATTGATGGAAATATATAAGCCTGCAATGATAATTATGCTGAATGTCAGAGGAGAATCTCACTTGAACTTCTATGTTGAACAGGATAAACTCTCAGGAAATCAACAAATTAACCAGTCTGAATATGACAGCTCTGGAATATCTAGCCAGAGACTGATAGTAGGACCAGGACCTTTGACCTCTCCCACAACAGGAGTAGAGGCCAGACACACCTGTTTGGTTAAAATTCTACAGCAGTGGCGTACACATGACCAAACGACTAAGAACCAGAGGCCAACCAGACATACCTCTATAAAAAGGGATTGGGCTTTAACCATTATTAAAGAATGGTTAATCCTAGGGGATTCTAGCCTTAAGGAAATCCAGGCGTTTAGATGCCCCCAACTGCAGATAGACAGTTATCCTGATGCCCACTTTGGCCATATCCCAACTCTCATGACCCATACAACAGTCTGCACAGAGGTCACAAAAGTCATCCTGGCTATGGGAATTGGTTGCCATACCTGGACAGACAGATCCACCCTGTGCAGATATATGATTGAAGCGGTCACAGCTCTGCAAGAGCGGTTCCCCCTGGCAGAAATATGGGTGCCAATGGTAAGATATTCACAGCACTTGCCATATCAATCGGTACAGATGCTTGAATACCTGAACCATATCATAAAAAAGAGACTGAGAGCCATACCCCTGTTACCATATCAAGATTTTAGGACACAGGGGAATAATGTCTGTTGGACAAGAGGCACAGCTCAGAGAATGTTGGAGCATTGGTTGAGATATATTCAATAAGAAGGACACATGTCCTCTTATTAAAGGGATCATATATCCATAACCTAAATGATGCTCTCATTCTATCTCTACCTCTCTGGCACAACACACAAAATCAGTGTGTTGGAGTCACTCACAGGCCTCTAATTAAGAAACAGCCCAACACTAGGCAAAAGTACAATTGTTTCTTAGAGGGCAGGACTTAAACCACAGTCACAAGCCGCAGTATGCGTGTAATGGCTTAATAAAGGGGGAGCCATTTATTCACTTCATCTCAGTAAACAAGTTACCGTCCTGGGATGTATAGGGAGCAGGGACCTGGTTCATGGGACACTCAGGGCAATGTCGGTGAGTGTGCTTCACCGCGGCCGAGGCCTTTAGCCCTCGGTTGCAAAAACTTTCCCCCCAAACCTAACCTAGCCGGGTCCTAGCATTGTGCCGAGTGGCCAGGCCCCTGCTTCATATCTCCCATGGCCGTTCTCTTAACCTCTGAGTGAAGATTTGCAGTGGATGTCATTATAAGGCCAAACATGGTACAAAAGAAACCTAAAACATTAAAGACCCTCACCTATAGGTCATAATAGGACCTTTGATGCCAACTTACTGCATTGCACAGTCATGTCTGGCAAAGGTCACACTATGACCTTGCTGTGGAGGTCAAAACCAGGACCCCACAGTTTGATGCCTATTTATTAACTGCATAACATTAGGACATGTCTGGCATGCAGAATATAAGCCCTGCCTGGATCCCAATACACCCTAAAGCCATGTTAGGCCTTTTCTCAACCACTAGATGGAACTATAACCTCTTCTATGACCTAAGTTACTTTTGCACCTCCAATTATACTTTATTTTAATACCCTGTTACAAGGCCTAACACCTAGTTTAGAGCCCAGAAATGTAACTAGGATGTACTCTTGTTTACTGAGCACAGGTGTAAACAGAGTAAATTACAGCAGTGTCTTAACTCAATACCCTGTTACAAGACCTAACATCAAGTTTAGAGTCCAGAAATGTAACCAGGATGAATCTTGACTCTGATTTACTAAGCACAGTTGTAAACAGAGCAGCCACAATAGTGCACAAGTCCAACCAAGCACTTTGAAGGCCATACCTAAACCTAAATTTAACACTGCTTAGGCATGTCAGACAGGTACCTAGGCCTAGTCTGGCACCTGGTACTGACACAAACTCTGATTTACTAAGCACAGTCGTAAACAGAGCAGCCACAATAGTGCCTAAGCTTAACCAAAGTACTTTGTAGGCCATGCCTAAACCTAAATTAACATTACTTGGGCATGTCAGACAGGTGCCTAAGCTTAACCTGACACCTGATACTGACATAGCCACTGTCTATCCCTTTACCCACAACCTAACCAAGCCCATTAAGTGCCTAAACTTAACCAAGCCACCTTAGTGCTAAATTTAACCAAGAACCATTCAGTTAAACTAACCCCATCCGATTATAAACACACACCCTAACCCCTCCAACTCACGTTTAAATTCGATCTGGGCCCTAAACTTAACCAAGTTTACCCCTAAAGGAAAGAGTCTTCCTGGCCTAACCACAATTAATTGGTATGAACATGTAATATAGATCAATTTGGACTGGAGGTGAGATAAATTGTGATAGCATGCCTCAATTTGGAGGCCTAGATTGGCCATCAATGTGTTGACCCTGCGAATGCAGGATGGGCGAGGGGCTCCTCTTGAGTGATATTGGGGGCTCCATGATTGTGGTGATGTACTACATCCTGTATCATGGTAGTGTACCTGAGTGCTTGTGGGGAACACACTTGCGAATCCTGTGATTCAAAGGTGTTCAAACATTGATTCAAGGAGACATCACATGCTGAAGGCCAATAAATGCCAGGATGTGAAAACATGTGGAAGTGTGATTTGAACTACTTACCTGATGCAGGGGAATTGACCCACACAGTGAATTTGTCCTGTGGCACAGGCCTACAGTCAAAACACACAGGGATATGCAACCTGTACATTTGGAAGAGGCGGTTTTGCAGGCTACCGACCTTGCAAAGTGGCACCTCAATATTGAAACAACCACAAAAGGTGAAAGGAATGGAATTTTCGAGCCATTTCTTTTTGTTTCTTAATTACTTTTATTCAAAGTAATTTAATTTCTAATCTGAAATTTTTACAAGAGGTTAATAGTATGAGAAAGTGCTTTGCACAGGTGTAAAATAAAATACTTTCTCTGGAGTGGGAGCGTAGCCACGCCCCTCCTGCCAGTGAAGCTGCTCACTCTGCCATGAGCTCACTGTGCTGGGGAAAGTCAATCAGACCGCATCGCTGCCAAAGCTCTTTTTTCAACAAAGCTTCATTGAAGACCTACTAAAACACTATTTTCGACCACAAAGTCAACTGGAGAACACCTGATGAGGTCTGAATGATCGAAACGCGTCGTGTTGCAAATTAAAGTTGACAAGTTCTACGACCTAAGTTTATTTTTATGCGTTAAGCAAAGATACGCGGACCAAGACAAAGAGCAAAGCGGAGGAAAAGCCCTTATCAGGGCTAGAAGAAGTGCAGAATTAAAACCTTTTGGTTCAAACAAAGCTGCATGAAAAAAATGTCTGACTGTCTGTAACATTCTAAAAATAGCAGTCAAGAACACAGCATCAAAATGGCCTGGGCGGGCATGTCCAGAGGCAGGGATGGATCTGCTGCACACCTGGGGTCGAGGGTAGCTATACACCCGCCCAGGGTGCCTTTTACAAACCCACGTGTATGCCCAGTGCCACATCCACTGTCGAGGCCTCCCAATGATAGCCAGGCATCAAATCTAGAGCCTTGGCAACAACAATACAATGCATACAAAGCATTGGAATATGGAAGGGATGAGTCCCTGTTAGGACAAGAACCAGAACAGAACCTGACAATGAGAGGTAGAGCAGAAGCACCCAGGCTGGAAGCTGCTTGTAACGGCAGTGACTATAATACAGTCATTTGCACCAATTGTAGCCCACCACACACAGGTGATATAGTTAAGGACGACCTCCAGTCTGAGGACTGGGGGGAGGAGACTTTCCATCTGTGGCAACAGCCACCACAACAAGAGATTGTGGTACCAGCCGATGACACTCAAGAGCACATTAGTGAAGAGGAGGGTGACCATATAGACCCTTGGGACTGGCAAAGATCAGATCCCTGTCATCTCCCCAACTTAGATCAGCACCAGTCACCCGAGCGGTCAGACACACCTGGTAGCATACTGATCAGTGGGGATTATAATGAGGAGTTATTTGACCCAGAACATAAGGGCAGAGCAAAACTGATGCTAAAAGTGATAAGAGCAGTACACTATTTAGCTAATTTCAGTCAAGATACTCCTCCACCAGGGTTCAAAAAGATCCTTCAAACCCTTATGGAGTTGATTAGACCATTTGGTCCTACTCTGGAGTTGAAACAGATCTTAGAGGAACATATAAGAGAATGGGAAATGGCCATAGTAAAGAGTCTAAGGAATCATTATTTGACTATGATACAGACTGAAGTGAACACTATACCTTACATGACTGCATCAGAGTGGCATGCGCCCTTTCTAACAGCAGTAAAGTGGGCAAAGAAAACTCTGGCCAATCTGCAATGGAACACTATCAGAGCAGCAGAGGCCATGATGGAGGCTAAAGTCTGGAATGTACTAGCCACAGTATTGTATGTGGGACAGGCAATGCCCCCACAACAAGCAGCATTGATGGAAATATATAAGCCTGCAATGATAATTATGCTGAATGTCAGAGGAGAATCTCACTTGAACTTCTATGTTGAACAGGATAAACTCTCAGGAAATCAACAAATTAACCAGTCTGAATATGACAGCTCTGGAATATCTAGCCAGAGACTGATAGTAGGACCAGGACCTTTGACCTCTCCCACAACAGGAGTAGAGGCCAGACACACCTGTTTGGTTAAAATTCTACAGCAGTGGCGTACACATGACCAAACGACTAAGAACCAGAGGCCAACCAGACATACCTCTATAAAAAGGGATTGGGCTTTAACCATTATTAAAGAATGGTTAATCCTAGGGGATTCTAGCCTTAAGGAAATCCAGGCGTTTAGATGCCCCCAACTGCAGATAGACAGTTATCCTGATGCCCACTTTGGCCATATCCCAACTCTCATGACCCATACAACAGTCTGCACAGAGGTCACAAAAGTCATCCTGGCTATGGGAATTGGTTGCCATACCTGGACAGACAGATCCACCCTGTGCAGATATATGATTGAAGCGGTCACAGCTCTGCAAGAGCGGTTCCCCCTGGCAGAAATATGGGTGCCAATGGTAAGATATTCACAGCACTTGCCATATCAATCGGTACAGATGCTTGAATACCTGAACCATATCATAAAAAAGAGACTGAGAGCCATACCCCTGTTACCATATCAAGATTTTAGGACACAGGGGAATAATGTCTGTTGGACAAGAGGCACAGCTCAGAGAATGTTGGAGCATTGGTTGAGATATATTCAATAAGAAGGACACATGTCCTCTTATTAAAGGGATCATATATCCATAACCTAAATGATGCTCTCATTCTATCTCTACCTCTCTGGCACAACACACAAAATCAGTGTGTTGGAGTCACTCACAGGCCTCTAATTAAGAAACAGCCCAACACTAGGCAAAAGTACAATTGTTTCTTAGAGGGCAGGACTTAAACCACAGTCACAAGCCGCAGTATGCGTGTAATGGCTTAATAAAGGGGGAGCCATTTATTCACTTCATCTCAGTAAACAAGTTACCGTCCTGGGATGTATAGGGAGCAGGGACCTGGTTCATGGGACACTCAGGGCAATGTCGGTGAGTGTGCTTCACCGCGGCCGAGGCCTTTAGCCCTCGGTTGCAAAAACTTTCCCCCCAAACCTAACCTAGCCGGGTCCTAGCATTGTGCCGAGTGGCCAGGCCCCTGCTTCATATCTCCCATGGCCGTTCTCTTAACCTCTGAGTGAAGATTTGCAGTGGATGTCATTATAAGGCCAAACATGGTACAAAAGAAACCTAAAACATTAAAGACCCTCACCTATAGGTCATAATAGGACCTTTGATGCCAACTTACTGCATTGCACAGTCATGTCTGGCAAAGGTCACACTATGACCTTGCTGTGGAGGTCAAAACCAGGACCCCACAGTTTGATGCCTATTTATTAACTGCATAACATTAGGACATGTCTGGCATGCAGAATATAAGCCCTGCCTGGATCCCAATACACCCTAAAGCCATGTTAGGCCTTTTCTCAACCACTAGATGGAACTATAACCTCTTCTATGACCTAAGTTACTTTTGCACCTCCAATTATACTTTATTTTAATACCCTGTTACAAGGCCTAACACCTAGTTTAGAGCCCAGAAATGTAACTAGGATGTACTCTTGTTTACTGAGCACAGGTGTAAACAGAGTAAATTACAGCAGTGTCTTAACTCAATACCCTGTTACAAGACCTAACATCAAGTTTAGAGTCCAGAAATGTAACCAGGATGAATCTTGACTCTGATTTACTAAGCACAGTTGTAAACAGAGCAGCCACAATAGTGCACAAGTCCAACCAAGCACTTTGAAGGCCATACCTAAACCTAAATTTAACACTGCTTAGGCATGTCAGACAGGTACCTAGGCCTAGTCTGGCACCTGGTACTGACACAAACTCTGATTTACTAAGCACAGTCGTAAACAGAGCAGCCACAATAGTGCCTAAGCTTAACCAAAGCACTTTGTAGGCCATGCCTAAACCTAAATTAACATTACTTGGGCATGTCAGACAGGTGCCTAAGCTTAACCTGACACCTGATACTGACATAGCCACTGTCTATCCCTTTACCCACAACCTAACCAAGCCCATTAAGTGCCTAAACTTAACCAAGCCACCTTAGTGCTAAATTTAACCAAGAACCATTCAGTTAAACTAACCCCATCCGATTATAAACACACACCCTAACCCCTCCAACTCACGTTTAAATTCGATCTGGGCCCTAAACTTAACCAAGTTTACCCCTAAAGGAAAGAGTCTTCCTGGCCTAACCACAATTAATTGGTATGAACATGTAATATAGATCAATTTGGACTGGAGGTGAGATAAATTGTGATAGCATGCCTCAATTTGGAGGCCTAGATTGGCCATCAATGTGTTGACCCTGCGAATGCAGGATGGGCGAGGGGCTCCTCTTGAGTGATATTGGGGGCTCCATGATTGTGGTGATGTACTACATCCTGTATCATGGTAGTGTACCTGAGTGCTTGTGGGGAACACACTTGCGAATCCTGTGATTCAAAGGTGTTCAAACATTGATTCAAGGAGACATCACATGCTGAAGGCCAATAAATGCCAGGATGTGAAAACATGTGGAAGTGTGATTTGAACTACTTACCTGATGCAGGGGAATTGACCCACACAGTGAATTTGTCCTGTGGCACAGGCCTACAGTCAAAACACACAGGGATATGCAACCTGTACATTTGGAAGAGGCGGTTTTGCAGGCTACCGACCTTGCAAAGTGGCACCTCAATATTGAAACAACCACAAAAGGTGAAAGGAATGGAATTTTCGAGCCATTTCTTTTTGTTTCTTAATTACTTTTATTCAAAGTAATTTAATTTCTAATCTGAAATTTTTACAAGAGGTTAATAGTATGAGAAAGTGCTTTGCACAGGTGTAAAATAAAATACTTTCTCTGGAGTGGGAGCGTAGCCACGCCCCTCCTGCCAGTGAAGCTGCTCACTCTGCCATGAGCTCACTGTGCTGGGGAAAGTCAATCAGACCGCATCGCTGCCAAAGCTCTTTTTTCAACAAAGCTTCATTGAAGACCTACTAAAACACTATTTTCGACCACAAAGTCAACTGGAGAACACCTGATGAGGTCTGAATGATCGAAACGCGTCGTGTTGCAAATTAAAGTTGACAAGTTCTACGACCTAAGTTTATTTTTATGCGTTAAGCAAAGATACGCGGACCAAGACAAAGAGCAAAGCGGAGGAAAAGCCCTTATCAGGGCTAGAAGAAGTGCAGAATTAAAACCTTTTGGTTCAAACAAAGCTGCATGAAAAAAATGTCTGACTGTCTGTAACATTCTAAAAATAGCAGTCAAGAACACAGCATCAAAATGGCCTGGGCGGGCATGTCCAGAGGCAGGGATGGATCTGCTGCACACCTGGGGTCGAGGGTAGCTATACACCCGCCCAGGGTGCCTTTTACAAACCCACGTGTATGCCCAGTGCCACATCCACTGTCGAGGCCTCCCAATGATAGCCAGGCATCAAATCTAGAGCCTTGGCAACAACAATACAATGCATACAAAGCATTGGAATATGGAAGGGATGAGTCCCTGTTAGGACAAGAACCAGAACAGAACCTGACAATGAGAGGTAGAGCAGAAGCACCCAGGCTGGAAGCTGCTTGTAACGGCAGTGACTATAATACAGTCATTTGCACCAATTGTAGCCCACCACACACAGGTGATATAGTTAAGGACGACCTCCAGTCTGAGGACTGGGGGGAGGAGACTTTCCATCTGTGGCAACAGCCACCACAACAAGAGATTGTGGTACCAGCCGATGACACTCAAGAGCACATTAGTGAAGAGGAGGGTGACCATATAGACCCTTGGGACTGGCAAAGATCAGATCCCTGTCATCTCCCCAACTTAGATCAGCACCAGTCACCCGAGCGGTCAGACACACCTGGTAGCATACTGATCAGTGGGGATTATAATGAGGAGTTATTTGACCCAGAACATAAGGGCAGAGCAAAACTGATGCTAAAAGTGATAAGAGCAGTACACTATTTAGCTAATTTCAGTCAAGATACTCCTCCACCAGGGTTCAAAAAGATCCTTCAAACCCTTATGGAGTTGATTAGACCATTTGGTCCTACTCTGGAGTTGAAACAGATCTTAGAGGAACATATAAGAGAATGGGAAATGGCCATAGTAAAGAGTCTAAGGAATCATTATTTGACTATGATACAGACTGAAGTGAACACTATACCTTACATGACTGCATCAGAGTGGCATGCGCCCTTTCTAACAGCAGTAAAGTGGGCAAAGAAAACTCTGGCCAATCTGCAATGGAACACTATCAGAGCAGCAGAGGCCATGATGGAGGCTAAAGTCTGGAATGTACTAGCCACAGTATTGTATGTGGGACAGGCAATGCCCCCACAACAAGCAGCATTGATGGAAATATATAAGCCTGCAATGATAATTATGCTGAATGTCAGAGGAGAATCTCACTTGAACTTCTATGTTGAACAGGATAAACTCTCAGGAAATCAACAAATTAACCAGTCTGAATATGACAGCTCTGGAATATCTAGCCAGAGACTGATAGTAGGACCAGGACCTTTGACCTCTCCCACAACAGGAGTAGAGGCCAGACACACCTGTTTGGTTAAAATTCTACAGCAGTGGCGTACACATGACCAAACGACTAAGAACCAGAGGCCAACCAGACATACCTCTATAAAAAGGGATTGGGCTTTAACCATTATTAAAGAATGGTTAATCCTAGGGGATTCTAGCCTTAAGGAAATCCAGGCGTTTAGATGCCCCCAACTGCAGATAGACAGTTATCCTGATGCCCACTTTGGCCATATCCCAACTCTCATGACCCATACAACAGTCTGCACAGAGGTCACAAAAGTCATCCTGGCTATGGGAATTGGTTGCCATACCTGGACAGACAGATCCACCCTGTGCAGATATATGATTGAAGCGGTCACAGCTCTGCAAGAGCGGTTCCCCCTGGCAGAAATATGGGTGCCAATGGTAAGATATTCACAGCACTTGCCATATCAATCGGTACAGATGCTTGAATACCTGAACCATATCATAAAAAAGAGACTGAGAGCCATACCCCTGTTACCATATCAAGATTTTAGGACACAGGGGAATAATGTCTGTTGGACAAGAGGCACAGCTCAGAGAATGTTGGAGCATTGGTTGAGATATATTCAATAAGAAGGACACATGTCCTCTTATTAAAGGGATCATATATCCATAACCTAAATGATGCTCTCATTCTATCTCTACCTCTCTGGCACAACACACAAAATCAGTGTGTTGGAGTCACTCACAGGCCTCTAATTAAGAAACAGCCCAACACTAGGCAAAAGTACAATTGTTTCTTAGAGGGCAGGACTTAAACCACAGTCACAAGCCGCAGTATGCGTGTAATGGCTTAATAAAGGGGGAGCCATTTATTCACTTCATCTCAGTAAACAAGTTACCGTCCTGGGATGTATAGGGAGCAGGGACCTGGTTCATGGGACACTCAGGGCAATGTCGGTGAGTGTGCTTCACCGCGGCCGAGGCCTTTAGCCCTCGGTTGCAAAAACTTTCCCCCCAAACCTAACCTAGCCGGGTCCTAGCATTGTGCCGAGTGGCCAGGCCCCTGCTTCATATCTCCCATGGCCGTTCTCTTAACCTCTGAGTGAAGATTTGCAGTGGATGTCATTATAAGGCCAAACATGGTACAAAAGAAACCTAAAACATTAAAGACCCTCACCTATAGGTCATAATAGGACCTTTGATGCCAACTTACTGCATTGCACAGTCATGTCTGGCAAAGGTCACACTATGACCTTGCTGTGGAGGTCAAAACCAGGACCCCACAGTTTGATGCCTATTTATTAACTGCATAACATTAGGACATGTCTGGCATGCAGAATATAAGCCCTGCCTGGATCCCAATACACCCTAAAGCCATGTTAGGCCTTTTCTCAACCACTAGATGGAACTATAACCTCTTCTATGACCTAAGTTACTTTTGCACCTCCAATTATACTTTATTTTAATACCCTGTTACAAGGCCTAACACCTAGTTTAGAGCCCAGAAATGTAACTAGGATGTACTCTTGTTTACTGAGCACAGGTGTAAACAGAGTAAATTACAGCAGTGTCTTAACTCAATACCCTGTTACAAGACCTAACATCAAGTTTAGAGTCCAGAAATGTAACCAGGATGAATCTTGACTCTGATTTACTAAGCACAGTTGTAAACAGAGCAGCCACAATAGTGCACAAGTCCAACCAAGCACTTTGAAGGCCATACCTAAACCTAAATTTAACACTCCTTAGGCATGTCAGACAGGTACCTAGGCCTAGTCTGGCACCTGGTACTGACACAAACTCTGATTTACTAAGCACAGTCACAGAGCAGCCACAATAGTGCCTAAGCTTAACCAAAGCACTTTGTAGGCCATGCCTAAACCTAAATTAACATTACTTGGGCATGTCAGACAGGTGCCTAAGCTTAACCTGACACCTGATACTGACATAGCCACTGTCTATCCCTTTACCCACAACCTAACCAAGCCCATTAAGTGCCTAAACTTAACCAAGCCACCTTAGTGCTAAATTTAACCAAGAACCATTCAGTTAAACTAACCCCATCCGATTATAAACACACACCCTAACCCCTCCAACTCACGTTTAAATTCGATCTGGGCCCTAAACTTAACCAAGTTTACCCCTAAAGGAAAGAGTCTTCCTGGCCTAACCACAATTAATTGGTATGAACATGTAATATAGATCAATTTGGACTGGAGGTGAGATAAATTGTGATAGCATGCCTCAATTTGGAGGCCTAGATTGGCCATCAATGTGTTGACCCTGCGAATGCAGGATGGGCGAGGGGCTCCTCTTGAGTGATATTGGGGGCTCCATGATTGTGGTGATGTACTACATCCTGTATCATGGTAGTGTACCTGAGTGCTTGTGGGGAACACACTTGCGAATCCTGTGATTCAAAGGTGTTCAAACATTGATTCAAGGAGACATCACATGCTGAAGGCCAATAAATGCCAGGATGTGAAAACATGTGGAAGTGTGATTTGAACTACTTACCTGATGCAGGGGAATTGACCCACACAGTGAATTTGTCCTGTGGCACAGGCCTACAGTCAAAACACACAGGGATATGCAACCTGTATATTTGGAAGAGGCGGTTTTGCAGGCTACCGACCTTGCAAAGTGGCACCTCAATATTGAAACAACCACAAAAGGTGAAAGGAATGGAATTTTCGAGCCATTTATTTTTGTTTCTTAATTACTTTTATTCAAAGTAATTTAATTTCTAATCTGAAATTTTTACAAGAGGTTAATAGTATGAGAAAGTGCTTTGCACAGGTGTAAAATAAAATACTTTCTCTGGAGTGGGAGCGTAGCCACGCCCCTCCTGCCAGTGAAGCTGCTCACTCTGCCATGAGCTCACTGTGCTGGGGAAAGTCAATCAGACCGCATCGCTGCCAAAGCTCTTTTTTCAACAAAGCTTCATTGAAGACCTACTAAAACACTATTTTCGACCACAAAGTCAACTGGAGAACACCTGATGAGGTCTGAATGATCGAAACGCGTCGTGTTGCAAATTAAAGTTGACAAGTTCTACGACCTAAGTTTATTTTTATGCGTTAAGCAAAGATACGCGGACCAAGACAAAGAGCAAAGCGGAGGAAAAGCCCTTATCAGGGCTAGAAGAAGTGCAGAATTAAAACCTTTTGGTTCAAACAAAGCTGCATGAAAAAAATGTCTGACTGTCTGTAACATTCTAAAAATAGCAGTCAAGAACACAGCATCAAAATGGCCTGGGCGGGCATGTCCAGAGGCAGGGATGGATCTGCTGCACACCTGGGGTCGAGGGTAGCTATACACCCGCCCAGGGTGCCTTTTACAAACCCACGTGTATGCCCAGTGCCACATCCACTGTCGAGGCCTCCCAATGATAGCCAGGCATCAAATCTAGAGCCTTGGCAACAACAATACAATGCATACAAAGCATTGGAATATGGAAGGGATGAGTCCCTGTTAGGACAAGAACCAGAACAGAACCTGACAATGAGAGGTAGAGCAGAAGCACCCAGGCTGGAAGCTGCTTGTAACGGCAGTGACTATAATACAGTCATTTGCACCAATTGTAGCCCACCACACACAGGTGATATAGTTAAGGACGACCTCCAGTCTGAGGACTGGGGGGAGGAGACTTTCCATCTGTGGCAACAGCCACCACAACAAGAGATTGTGGTACCAGCCGATGACACTCAAGAGCACATTAGTGAAGAGGAGGGTGACCATATAGACCCTTGGGACTGGCAAAGATCAGATCCCTGTCATCTCCCCAACTTAGATCAGCACCAGTCACCCGAGCGGTCAGACACACCTGGTAGCATACTGATCAGTGGGGATTATAATGAGGAGTTATTTGACCCAGAACATAAGGGCAGAGCAAAACTGATGCTAAAAGTGATAAGAGCAGTACACTATTTAGCTAATTTCAGTCAAGATACTCCTCCACCAGGGTTCAAAAAGATCCTTCAAACCCTTATGGAGTTGATTAGACCATTTGGTCCTACTCTGGAGTTGAAACAGATCTTAGAGGAACATATAAGAGAATGGGAAATGGCCATAGTAAAGAGTCTAAGGAATCATTATTTGACTATGATACAGACTGAAGTGAACACTATACCTTACATGACTGCATCAGAGTGGCATGCGCCCTTTCTAACAGCAGTAAAGTGGGCAAAGAAAACTCTGGCCAATCTGCAATGGAACACTATCAGAGCAGCAGAGGCCATGATGGAGGCTAAAGTCTGGAATGTACTAGCCACAGTATTGTATGTGGGACAGGCAATGCCCCCACAACAAGCAGCATTGATGGAAATATATAAGCCTGCAATGATAATTATGCTGAATGTCAGAGGAGAATCTCACTTGAACTTCTATGTTGAACAGGATAAACTCTCAGGAAATCAACAAATTAACCAGTCTGAATATGACAGCTCTGGAATATCTAGCCAGAGACTGATAGTAGGACCAGGACCTTTGACCTCTCCCACAACAGGAGTAGAGGCCAGACACACCTGTTTGGTTAAAATTCTACAGCAGTGGCGTACACATGACCAAACGACTAAGAACCAGAGGCCAACCAGACATACCTCTATAAAAAGGGATTGGGCTTTAACCATTATTAAAGAATGGTTAATCCTAGGGGATTCTAGCCTTAAGGAAATCCAGGCGTTTAGATGCCCCCAACTGCAGATAGACAGTTATCCTGATGCCCACTTTGGCCATATCCCAACTCTCATGACCCATACAACAGTCTGCACAGAGGTCACAAAAGTCATCCTGGCTATGGGAATTGGTTGCCATACCTGGACAGACAGATCCACCCTGTGCAGATATATGATTGAAGCGGTCACAGCTCTGCAAGAGCGGTTCCCCCTGGCAGAAATATGGGTGCCAATGGTAAGATATTCACAGCACTTGCCATATCAATCGGTACAGATGCTTGAATACCTGAACCATATCATAAAAAAGAGACTGAGAGCCATACCCCTGTTACCATATCAAGATTTTAGGACACAGGGGAATAATGTCTGTTGGACAAGAGGCACAGCTCAGAGAATGTTGGAGCATTGGTTGAGATATATTCAATAAGAAGGACACATGTCCTCTTATTAAAGGGATCATATATCCATAACCTAAATGATGCTCTCATTCTATCTCTACCTCTCTGGCACAACACACAAAATCAGTGTGTTGGAGTCACTCACAGGCCTCTAATTAAGAAACAGCCCAACACTAGGCAAAAGTACAATTGTTTCTTAGAGGGCAGGACTTAAACCACAGTCACAAGCCGCAGTATGCGTGTAATGGCTTAATAAAGGGGGAGCCATTTATTCACTTCATCTCAGTAAACAAGTTACCGTCCTGGGATGTATAGGGAGCAGGGACCTGGTTCATGGGACACTCAGGGCAATGTCGGTGAGTGTGCTTCACCGCGGCCGAGGCCTTTAGCCCTCGGTTGCAAAAACTTTCCCCCCAAACCTAACCTAGCCGGGTCCTAGCATTGTGCCGAGTGGCCAGGCCCCTGCTTCATATCTCCCATGGCCGTTCTCTTAACCTCTGAGTGAAGATTTGCAGTGGATGTCATTATAAGGCCAAACATGGTACAAAAGAAACCTAAAACATTAAAGACCCTCACCTATAGGTCATAATAGGACCTTTGATGCCAACTTACTGCATTGCACAGTCATGTCTGGCAAAGGTCACACTATGACCTTGCTGTGGAGGTCAAAACCAGGACCCCACAGTTTGATGCCTATTTATTAACTGCATAACATTAGGACATGTCTGGCATGCAGAATATAAGCCCTGCCTGGATCCCAATACACCCTAAAGCCATGTTAGGCCTTTTCTCAACCACTAGATGGAACTATAACCTCTTCTATGACCTAAGTTACTTTTGCACCTCCAATTATACTTTATTTTAATACCCTGTTACAAGGCCTAACACCTAGTTTAGAGCCCAGAAATGTAACTAGGATGTACTCTTGTTTACTGAGCACAGGTGTAAACAGAGTAAATTACAGCAGTGTCTTAACTCAATACCCTGTTACAAGACCTAACATCAAGTTTAGAGTCCAGAAATGTAACCAGGATGAATCTTGACTCTGATTTACTAAGCACAGTTGTAAACAGAGCAGCCACAATAGTGCACAAGTCCAACCAAGCACTTTGAAGGCCATACCTAAACCTAAATTTAACACTGCTTAGGCATGTCAGACAGGTACCTAGGCCTAGTCTGGCACCTGGTACTGACACAAACTCTGATTTACTAAGCACAGTCGTAAACAGAGCAGCCACAATAGTGCCTAAGCTTAACCAAAGCACTTTGTAGGCCATGCCTAAACCTAAATTAACATTACTTGGGCATGTCAGACAGGTGCCTAAGCTTAACCTGACACCTGATACTGACATAGCCACTGTCTATCCCTTTACCCACAACCTAACCAAGCCCATTAAGTGCCTAAACTTAACCAAGCCACCTTAGTGCTAAATTTAACCAAGAACCATTCAGTTAAACTAACCCCATCCGATTATAAACACACACCCTAACCCCTCCAACTCACGTTTAAATTCGATCTGGGCCCTAAACTTAACCAAGTTTACCCCTAAAGGAAAGAGTCTTCCTGGCCTAACCACAATTAATTGGTATGAACATGTAATATAGATCAATTTGGACTGGAGGTGAGATAAATTGTGATAGCATGCCTCAATTTGGAGGCCTAGATTGGCCATCAATGTGTTGACCCTGCGAATGCAGGATGGGCGAGGGGCTCCTCTTGAGTGATATTGGGGGCTCCATGATTGTGGTGATGTACTACATCCTGTATCATGGTAGTGTACCTGAGTGCTTGTGGGGAACACACTTGCGAATCCTGTGATTCAAAGGTGTTCAAACATTGATTCAAGGAGACATCACATGCTGAAGGCCAATAAATGCCAGGATGTGAAAACATGTGGAAGTGTGATTTGAACTACTTACCTGATGCAGGGGAATTGACCCACACAGTGAATTTGTCCTGTGGCACAGGCCTACAGTCAAAACACACAGGGATATGCAACCTGTACATTTGGAAGAGGCGGTTTTGCAGGCTACCGACCTTGCAAAGTGGCACCTCAATATTGAAACAACCACAAAAGGTGAAAGGAATGGAATTTTCGAGCCATTTCTTTTTGTTTCTTAATTACTTTTATTCAAAGTAATTTAATTTCTAATCTGAAATTTTTACAAGAGGTTAATAGTATGAGAAAGTGCTTTGCACAGGTGTAAAATAAAATACTTTCTCTGGAGTGGGAGCGTAGCCACGCCCCTCCTGCCAGTGAAGCTGCTCACTCTGCCATGAGCTCACTGTGCTGGGGAAAGTCAATCAGACCGCATCGCTGCCAAAGCTCTTTTTTCAACAAAGCTTCATTGAAGACCTACTAAAACACTATTTTCGACCACAAAGTCAACTGGAGAACACCTGATGAGGTCTGAATGATCGAAACGCGTCGTGTTGCAAATTAAAGTTGACAAGTTCTACGACCTAAGTTTATTTTTATGCGTTAAGCAAAGATACGCGGACCAAGACAAAGAGCAAAGCGGAGGAAAAGCCCTTATCAGGGCTAGAAGAAGTGCAGAATTAAAACCTTTTGGTTCAAACAAAGCTGCATGAAAAAAATGTCTGACTGTCTGTAACATTCTAAAAATAGCAGTCAAGAACACAGCATCAAAATGGCCTGGGCGGGCATGTCCAGAGGCAGGGATGGATCTGCTGCACACCTGGGGTCGAGGGTAGCTATACACCCGCCCAGGGTGCCTTTTACAAACCCACGTGTATGCCCAGTGCCACATCCACTGTCGAGGCCTCCCAATGATAGCCAGGCATCAAATCTAGAGCCTTGGCAACAACAATACAATGCATACAAAGCATTGGAATATGGAAGGGATGAGTCCCTGTTAGGACAAGAACCAGAACAGAACCTGACAATGAGAGGTAGAGCAGAAGCACCCAGGCTGGAAGCTGCTTGTAACGGCAGTGACTATAATACAGTCATTTGCACCAATTGTAGCCCACCACACACAGGTGATATAGTTAAGGACGACCTCCAGTCTGAGGACTGGGGGGAGGAGACTTTCCATCTGTGGCAACAGCCACCACAACAAGAGATTGTGGTACCAGCCGATGACACTCAAGAGCACATTAGTGAAGAGGAGGGTGACCATATAGACCCTTGGGACTGGCAAAGATCAGATCCCTGTCATCTCCCCAACTTAGATCAGCACCAGTCACCCGAGCGGTCAGACACACCTGGTAGCATACTGATCAGTGGGGATTATAATGAGGAGTTATTTGACCCAGAACATAAGGGCAGAGCAAAACTGATGCTAAAAGTGATAAGAGCAGTACACTATTTAGCTAATTTCAGTCAAGATACTCCTCCACCAGGGTTCAAAAAGATCCTTCAAACCCTTATGGAGTTGATTAGACCATTTGGTCCTACTCTGGAGTTGAAACAGATCTTAGAGGAACATATAAGAGAATGGGAAATGGCCATAGTAAAGAGTCTAAGGAATCATTATTTGACTATGATACAGACTGAAGTGAACACTATACCTTACATGACTGCATCAGAGTGGCATGCGCCCTTTCTAACAGCAGTAAAGTGGGCAAAGAAAACTCTGGCCAATCTGCAATGGAACACTATCAGAGCAGCAGAGGCCATGATGGAGGCTAAAGTCTGGAATGTACTAGCCACAGTATTGTATGTGGGACAGGCAATGCCCCCACAACAAGCAGCATTGATGGAAATATATAAGCCTGCAATGATAATTATGCTGAATGTCAGAGGAGAATCTCACTTGAACTTCTATGTTGAACAGGATAAACTCTCAGGAAATCAACAAATTAACCAGTCTGAATATGACAGCTCTGGAATATCTAGCCAGAGACTGATAGTAGGACCAGGACCTTTGACCTCTCCCACAACAGGAGTAGAGGCCAGACACACCTGTTTGGTTAAAATTCTACAGCAGTGGCGTACACATGACCAAACGACTAAGAACCAGAGGCCAACCAGACATACCTCTATAAAAAGGGATTGGGCTTTAACCATTATTAAAGAATGGTTAATCCTAGGGGATTCTAGCCTTAAGGAAATCCAGGCGTTTAGATGCCCCCAACTGCAGATAGACAGTTATCCTGATGCCCACTTTGGCCATATCCCAACTCTCATGACCCATACAACAGTCTGCACAGAGGTCACAAAAGTCATCCTGGCTATGGGAATTGGTTGCCATACCTGGACAGACAGATCCACCCTGTGCAGATATATGATTGAAGCGGTCACAGCTCTGCAAGAGCGGTTCCCCCTGGCAGAAATATGGGTGCCAATGGTAAGATATTCACAGCACTTGCCATATCAATCGGTACAGATGCTTGAATACCTGAACCATATCATAAAAAAGAGACTGAGAGCCATACCCCTGTTACCATATCAAGATTTTAGGACACAGGGGAATAATGTCTGTTGGACAAGAGGCACAGCTCAGAGAATGTTGGAGCATTGGTTGAGATATATTCAATAAGAAGGACACATGTCCTCTTATTAAAGGGATCATATATCCATAACCTAAATGATGCTCTCATTCTATCTCTACCTCTCTGGCACAACACACAAAATCAGTGTGTTGGAGTCACTCACAGGCCTCTAATTAAGAAACAGCCCAACACTAGGCAAAAGTACAATTGTTTCTTAGAGGGCAGGACTTAAACCACAGTCACAAGCCGCAGTATGCGTGTAATGGCTTAATAAAGGGGGAGCCATTTATTCACTTCATCTCAGTAAACAAGTTACCGTCCTGGGATGTATAGGGAGCAGGGACCTGGTTCATGGGACACTCAGGGCAATGTCGGTGAGTGTGCTTCACCGCGGCCGAGGCCTTTAGCCCTCGGTTGCAAAAACTTTCCCCCCAAACCTAACCTAGCCGGGTCCTAGCATTGTGCCGAGTGGCCAGGCCCCTGCTTCATATCTCCCATGGCCGTTCTCTTAACCTCTGAGTGAAGATTTGCAGTGGATGTCATTATAAGGCCAAACATGGTACAAAAGAAACCTAAAACATTAAAGACCCTCACCTATAGGTCATAATAGGACCTTTGATGCCAACTTACTGCATTGCACAGTCATGTCTGGCAAAGGTCACACTATGACCTTGCTGTGGAGGTCAAAACCAGGACCCCACAGTTTGATGCCTATTTATTAACTGCATAACATTAGGACATGTCTGGCATGCAGAATATAAGCCCTGCCTGGATCCCAATACACCCTAAAGCCATGTTAGGCCTTTTCTCAACCACTAGATGGAACTATAACCTCTTCTATGACCTAAGTTACTTTTGCACCTCCAATTATACTTTATTTTAATACCCTGTTACAAGGCCTAACACCTAGTTTAGAGCCCAGAAATGTAACTAGGATGTACTCTTGTTTACTGAGCACAGGTGTAAACAGAGTAAATTACAGCAGTGTCTTAACTCAATACCCTGTTACAAGACCTAACATCAAGTTTAGAGTCCAGAAATGTAACCAGGATGAATCTTGACTCTGATTTACTAAGCACAGTTGTAAACAGAGCAGCCACAATAGTGCACAAGTCCAACCAAGCACTTTGAAGGCCATACCTAAACCTAAATTTAACACTGCTTAGGCATGTCAGACAGGTACCTAGGCCTAGTCTGGCACCTGGTACTGACACAAACTCTGATTTACTAAGCACAGTCGTAAACAGAGCAGCCACAATAGTGCCTAAGCTTAACCAAAGCACTTTGTAGGCCATGCCTAAACCTAAATTAACATTACTTGGGCATGTCAGACAGGTGCCTAAGCTTAACCTGACACCTGATACTGACATAGCCACTGTCTATCCCTTTACCCACAACCTAACCAAGCCCATTAAGTGCCTAAACTTAACCAAGCCACCTTAGTGCTAAATTTAACCAAGAACCATTCAGTTAAACTAACCCCATCCGATTATAAACACACACCCTAACCCCTCCAACTCACGTTTAAATTCGATCTGGGCCCTAAACTTAACCAAGTTTACCCCTAAAGGAAAGAGTCTTCCTGGCCTAACCACAATTAATTGGTATGAACATGTAATATAGATCAATTTGGACTGGAGGTGAGATAAATTGTGATAGCATGCCTCAATTTGGAGGCCTAGATTGGCCATCAATGTGTTGACCCTGCGAATGCAGGATGGGCGAGGGGCTCCTCTTGAGTGATATTGGGGGCTCCATGATTGTGGTGATGTACTACATCCTGTATCATGGTAGTGTACCTGAGTGCTTGTGGGGAACACACTTGCGAATCCTGTGATTCAAAGGTGTTCAAACATTGATTCAAGGAGACATCACATGCTGAAGGCCAATAAATGCCAGGATGTGAAAACATGTGGAAGTGTGATTTGAACTACTTACCTGATGCAGGGGAATTGACCCACACAGTGAATTTGTCCTGTGGCACAGGCCTACAGTCAAAACACACAGGGATATGCAACCTGTACATTTGGAAGAGGCGGTTTTGCAGGCTACCGACCTTGCAAAGTGGCACCTCAATATTGAAACAACCACAAAAGGTGAAAGGAATGGAATTTTCGAGCCATTTCTTTTTGTTTCTTAATTACTTTTATTCAAAGTAATTTAATTTCTAATCTGAAATTTTTACAAGAGGTTAATAGTATGAGAAAGTGCTTTGCACAGGTGTAAAATAAAATACTTTCTCTGGAGTGGGAGCGTAGCCACGCCCCTCCTGCCAGTGAAGCTGCTCACTCTGCCATGAGCTCACTGTGCTGGGGAAAGTCAATCAGACCGCATCGCTGCCAAAGCTCTTTTTTCAACAAAGCTTCATTGAAGACCTACTAAAACACTATTTTCGACCACAAAGTCAACTGGAGAACACCTGATGAGGTCTGAATGATCGAAACGCGTCGTGTTGCAAATTAAAGTTGACAAGTTCTACGACCTAAGTTTATTTTTATGCGTTAAGCAAAGATACGCGGACCAAGACAAAGAGCAAAGCGGAGGAAAAGCCCTTATCAGGGCTAGAAGAAGTGCAGAATTAAAACCTTTTGGTTCAAACAAAGCTGCATGAAAAAAATGTCTGACTGTCTGTAACATTCTAAAAATAGCAGTCAAGAACACAGCATCAAAATGGCCTGGGCGGGCATGTCCAGAGGCAGGGATGGATCTGCTGCACACCTGGGGTCGAGGGTAGCTATACACCCGCCCAGGGTGCCTTTTACAAACCCACGTGTATGCCCAGTGCCACATCCACTGTCGAGGCCTCCCAATGATAGCCAGGCATCAAATCTAGAGCCTTGGCAACAACAATACAATGCATACAAAGCATTGGAATATGGAAGGGATGAGTCCCTGTTAGGACAAGAACCAGAACAGAACCTGACAATGAGAGGTAGAGCAGAAGCACCCAGGCTGGAAGCTGCTTGTAACGGCAGTGACTATAATACAGTCATTTGCACCAATTGTAGCCCACCACACACAGGTGATATAGTTAAGGACGACCTCCAGTCTGAGGACTGGGGGGAGGAGACTTTCCATCTGTGGCAACAGCCACCACAACAAGAGATTGTGGTACCAGCCGATGACACTCAAGAGCACATTAGTGAAGAGGAGGGTGACCATATAGACCCTTGGGACTGGCAAAGATCAGATCCCTGTCATCTCCCCAACTTAGATCAGCACCAGTCACCCGAGCGGTCAGACACACCTGGTAGCATACTGATCAGTGGGGATTATAATGAGGAGTTATTTGACCCAGAACATAAGGGCAGAGCAAAACTGATGCTAAAAGTGATAAGAGCAGTACACTATTTAGCTAATTTCAGTCAAGATACTCCTCCACCAGGGTTCAAAAAGATCCTTCAAACCCTTATGGAGTTGATTAGACCATTTGGTCCTACTCTGGAGTTGAAACAGATCTTAGAGGAACATATAAGAGAATGGGAAATGGCCATAGTAAAGAGTCTAAGGAATCATTATTTGACTATGATACAGACTGAAGTGAACACTATACCTTACATGACTGCATCAGAGTGGCATGCGCCCTTTCTAACAGCAGTAAAGTGGGCAAAGAAAACTCTGGCCAATCTGCAATGGAACACTATCAGAGCAGCAGAGGCCATGATGGAGGCTAAAGTCTGGAATGTACTAGCCACAGTATTGTATGTGGGACAGGCAATGCCCCCACAACAAGCAGCATTGATGGAAATATATAAGCCTGCAATGATAATTATGCTGAATGTCAGAGGAGAATCTCACTTGAACTTCTATGTTGAACAGGATAAACTCTCAGGAAATCAACAAATTAACCAGTCTGAATATGACAGCTCTGGAATATCTAGCCAGAGACTGATAGTAGGACCAGGACCTTTGACCTCTCCCACAACAGGAGTAGAGGCCAGACACACCTGTTTGGTTAAAATTCTACAGCAGTGGCGTACACATGACCAAACGACTAAGAACCAGAGGCCAACCAGACATACCTCTATAAAAAGGGATTGGGCTTTAACCATTATTAAAGAATGGTTAATCCTAGGGGATTCTAGCCTTAAGGAAATCCAGGCGTTTAGATGCCCCCAACTGCAGATAGACAGTTATCCTGATGCCCACTTTGGCCATATCCCAACTCTCATGACCCATACAACAGTCTGCACAGAGGTCACAAAAGTCATCCTGGCTATGGGAATTGGTTGCCATACCTGGACAGACAGATCCACCCTGTGCAGATATATGATTGAAGCGGTCACAGCTCTGCAAGAGCGGTTCCCCCTGGCAGAAATATGGGTGCCAATGGTAAGATATTCACAGCACTTGCCATATCAATCGGTACAGATGCTTGAATACCTGAACCATATCATAAAAAAGAGACTGAGAGCCATACCCCTGTTACCATATCAAGATTTTAGGACACAGGGGAATAATGTCTGTTGGACAAGAGGCACAGCTCAGAGAATGTTGGAGCATTGGTTGAGATATATTCAATAAGAAGGACACATGTCCTCTTATTAAAGGGATCATATATCCATAACCTAAATGATGCTCTCATTCTATCTCTACCTCTCTGGCACAACACACAAAATCAGTGTGTTGGAGTCACTCACAGGCCTCTAATTAAGAAACAGCCCAACACTAGGCAAAAGTACAATTGTTTCTTAGAGGGCAGGACTTAAACCACAGTCACAAGCCGCAGTATGCGTGTAATGGCTTAATAAAGGGGGAGCCATTTATTCACTTCATCTCAGTAAACAAGTTACCGTCCTGGGATGTATAGGGAGCAGGGACCTGGTTCATGGGACACTCAGGGCAATGTCGGTGAGTGTGCTTCACCGCGGCCGAGGCCTTTAGCCCTCGGTTGCAAAAACTTTCCCCCCAAACCTAACCTAGCCGGGTCCTAGCATTGTGCCGAGTGGCCAGGCCCCTGCTTCATATCTCCCATGGCCGTTCTCTTAACCTCTGAGTGAAGATTTGCAGTGGATGTCATTATAAGGCCAAACATGGTACAAAAGAAACCTAAAACATTAAAGACCCTCACCTATAGGTCATAATAGGACCTTTGATGCCAACTTACTGCATTGCACAGTCATGTCTGGCAAAGGTCACACTATGACCTTGCTGTGGAGGTCAAAACCAGGACCCCACAGTTTGATGCCTATTTATTAACTGCATAACATTAGGACATGTCTGGCATGCAGAATATAAGCCCTGCCTGGATCCCAATACACCCTAAAGCCATGTTAGGCCTTTTCTCAACCACTAGATGGAACTATAACCTCTTCTATGACCTAAGTTACTTTTGCACCTCCAATTATACTTTATTTTAATACCCTGTTACAAGGCCTAACACCTAGTTTAGAGCCCAGAAATGTAACTAGGATGTACTCTTGTTTACTGAGCACAGGTGTAAACAGAGTAAATTACAGCAGTGTCTTAACTCAATACCCTGTTACAAGACCTAACATCAAGTTTAGAGTCCAGAAATGTAACCAGGATGAATCTTGACTCTGATTTACTAAGCACAGTTGTAAACAGAGCAGCCACAATAGTGCACAAGTCCAACCAAGCACTTTGAAGGCCATACCTAAACCTAAATTTAACACTGCTTAGGCATGTCAGACAGGTACCTAGGCCTAGTCTGGCACCTGGTACTGACACAAACTCTGATTTACTAAGCACAGTCGTAAACAGAGCAGCCACAATAGTGCCTAAGCTTAACCAAAGCACTTTGTAGGCCATGCCTAAACCTAAATTAACATTACTTGGGCATGTCAGACAGGTGCCTAAGCTTAACCTGACACCTGATACTGACATAGCCACTGTCTATCCCTTTACCCACAACCTAACCAAGCCCATTAAGTGCCTAAACTTAACCAAGCCACCTTAGTGCTAAATTTAACCAAGAACCATTCAGTTAAACTAACCCCATCCGATTATAAACACACACCCTAACCCCTCCAACTCACGTTTAAATTCGATCTGGGCCCTAAACTTAACCAAGTTTACCCCTAAAGGAAAGAGTCTTCCTGGCCTAACCACAATTAATTGGTATGAACATGTAATATAGATCAATTTGGACTGGAGGTGAGATAAATTGTGATAGCATGCCTCAATTTGGAGGCCTAGATTGGCCATCAATGTGTTGACCCTGCGAATGCAGGATGGGCGAGGGGCTCCTCTTGAGTGATATTGGGGGCTCCATGATTGTGGTGATGTACTACATCCTGTATCATGGTAGTGTACCTGAGTGCTTGTGGGGAACACACTTGCGAATCCTGTGATTCAAAGGTGTTCAAACATTGATTCAAGGAGACATCACATGCTGAAGGCCAATAAATGCCAGGATGTGAAAACATGTGGAAGTGTGATTTGAACTACTTACCTGATGCAGGGGAATTGACCCACACAGTGAATTTGTCCTGTGGCACAGGCCTACAGTCAAAACACACAGGGATATGCAACCTGTACATTTGGAAGAGGCGGTTTTGCAGGCTACCGACCTTGCAAAGTGGCACCTCAATATTGAAACAACCACAAAAGGTGAAAGGAATGGAATTTTCGAGCCATTTCTTTTTGTTTCTTAATTACTTTTATTCAAAGTAATTTAATTTCTAATCTGAAATTTTTACAAGAGGTTAATAGTATGAGAAAGTGCTTTGCACAGGTGTAAAATAAAATACTTTCTCTGGAGTGGGAGCGTAGCCACGCCCCTCCTGCCAGTGAAGCTGCTCACTCTGCCATGAGCTCACTGTGCTGGGGAAAGTCAATCAGACCGCATCGCTGCCAAAGCTCTTTTTTCAACAAAGCTTCATTGAAGACCTACTAAAACACTATTTTCGACCACAAAGTCAACTGGAGAACACCTGATGAGGTCTGAATGATCGAAACGCGTCGTGTTGCAAATTAAAGTTGACAAGTTCTACGACCTAAGTTTATTTTTATGCGTTAAGCAAAGATACGCGGACCAAGACAAAGAGCAAAGCGGAGGAAAAGCCCTTATCAGGGCTAGAAGAAGTGCAGAATTAAAACCTTTTGGTTCAAACAAAGCTGCATGAAAAAAATGTCTGACTGTCTGTAACATTCTAAAAATAGCAGTCAAGAACACAGCATCAAAATGGCCTGGGCGGGCATGTCCAGAGGCAGGGATGGATCTGCTGCACACCTGGGGTCGAGGGTAGCTATACACCCGCCCAGGGTGCCTTTTACAAACCCACGTGTATGCCCAGTGCCACATCCACTGTCGAGGCCTCCCAATGATAGCCAGGCATCAAATCTAGAGCCTTGGCAACAACAATACAATGCATACAAAGCATTGGAATATGGAAGGGATGAGTCCCTGTTAGGACAAGAACCAGAACAGAACCTGACAATGAGAGGTAGAGCAGAAGCACCCAGGCTGGAAGCTGCTTGTAACGGCAGTGACTATAATACAGTCATTTGCACCAATTGTAGCCCACCACACACAGGTGATATAGTTAAGGACGACCTCCAGTCTGAGGACTGGGGGGAGGAGACTTTCCATCTGTGGCAACAGCCACCACAACAAGAGATTGTGGTACCAGCCGATGACACTCAAGAGCACATTAGTGAAGAGGAGGGTGACCATATAGACCCTTGGGACTGGCAAAGATCAGATCCCTGTCATCTCCCCAACTTAGATCAGCACCAGTCACCCGAGCGGTCAGACACACCTGGTAGCATACTGATCAGTGGGGATTATAATGAGGAGTTATTTGACCCAGAACATAAGGGCAGAGCAAAACTGATGCTAAAAGTGATAAGAGCAGTACACTATTTAGCTAATTTCAGTCAAGATACTCCTCCACCAGGGTTCAAAAAGATCCTTCAAACCCTTATGGAGTTGATTAGACCATTTGGTCCTACTCTGGAGTTGAAACAGATCTTAGAGGAACATATAAGAGAATGGGAAATGGCCATAGTAAAGAGTCTAAGGAATCATTATTTGACTATGATACAGACTGAAGTGAACACTATACCTTACATGACTGCATCAGAGTGGCATGCGCCCTTTCTAACAGCAGTAAAGTGGGCAAAGAAAACTCTGGCCAATCTGCAATGGAACACTATCAGAGCAGCAGAGGCCATGATGGAGGCTAAAGTCTGGAATGTACTAGCCACAGTATTGTATGTGGGACAGGCAATGCCCCCACAACAAGCAGCATTGATGGAAATATATAAGCCTGCAATGATAATTATGCTGAATGTCAGAGGAGAATCTCACTTGAACTTCTATGTTGAACAGGATAAACTCTCAGGAAATCAACAAATTAACCAGTCTGAATATGACAGCTCTGGAATATCTAGCCAGAGACTGATAGTAGGACCAGGACCTTTGACCTCTCCCACAACAGGAGTAGAGGCCAGACACACCTGTTTGGTTAAAATTCTACAGCAGTGGCGTACACATGACCAAACGACTAAGAACCAGAGGCCAACCAGACATACCTCTATAAAAAGGGATTGGGCTTTAACCATTATTAAAGAATGGTTAATCCTAGGGGATTCTAGCCTTAAGGAAATCCAGGCGTTTAGATGCCCCCAACTGCAGATAGACAGTTATCCTGATGCCCACTTTGGCCATATCCCAACTCTCATGACCCATACAACAGTCTGCACAGAGGTCACAAAAGTCATCCTGGCTATGGGAATTGGTTGCCATACCTGGACAGACAGATCCACCCTGTGCAGATATATGATTGAAGCGGTCACAGCTCTGCAAGAGCGGTTCCCCCTGGCAGAAATATGGGTGCCAATGGTAAGATATTCACAGCACTTGCCATATCAATCGGTACAGATGCTTGAATACCTGAACCATATCATAAAAAAGAGACTGAGAGCCATACCCCTGTTACCATATCAAGATTTTAGGACACAGGGGAATAATGTCTGTTGGACAAGAGGCACAGCTCAGAGAATGTTGGAGCATTGGTTGAGATATATTCAATAAGAAGGACACATGTCCTCTTATTAAAGGGATCATATATCCATAACCTAAATGATGCTCTCATTCTATCTCTACCTCTCTGGCACAACACACAAAATCAGTGTGTTGGAGTCACTCACAGGCCTCTAATTAAGAAACAGCCCAACACTAGGCAAAAGTACAATTGTTTCTTAGAGGGCAGGACTTAAACCACAGTCACAAGCCGCAGTATGCGTGTAATGGCTTAATAAAGGGGGAGCCATTTATTCACTTCATCTCAGTAAACAAGTTACCGTCCTGGGATGTATAGGGAGCAGGGACCTGGTTCATGGGACACTCAGGGCAATGTCGGTGAGTGTGCTTCACCGCGGCCGAGGCCTTTAGCCCTCGGTTGCAAAAACTTTCCCCCCAAACCTAACCCTAACCCTAACCCTAACCCTAACCCTAACCCTAACCCTAACCCTAACCCTAACCCTAACCCTAACCCTAACCCTAACCCAACCCTAACCCTAACCCTAACCCTAACCCTAACCCTAACCCTAACCCAAAATCAGACAGAGTGTTGACACCAGAGAGGCTAAGACCGCATTGACTCAGTGCGGTATTCAGCCTCTCTGGTGTCAAGTCTGACTTAGAAAAAAAAAAAAAAAATCCAAAATCAGACAGAGTGTTGAGACCAGAGAGGCTAAGACCGCATTGACTCAGTGCGGTATTCAGCCTCTCTGGTGTCAAGTCTGACTTTGAAAAAAAAAAAAAAAATCCAAAATCAGACAGAGTGTTGACACCAGAGAGGCTAAGACCGCATTGACTCAGTGCGGTATTCAGCCTCTCTGGTGTCAAGTCTGACTTTGAAAAAAAAAAAAAAAATCCAAAATCAGACAGAGTGTTGACACCAGAGAGGCTAAGACCGCATTGACTCAGTGCGGTATTCAGCCTCTCTGGTGTCAAGTCTGACTTAGAAAAAAAAAAAAAAAATCCAAAATCAGACAGAGTGTTGAGACCAGAGAGGCTAAGACCGCATTGACTCAGTGCGGTATTCAGCCTCTCTGGTGTCAAGTCTGACTTAGAAAAAAAAAAAAAAAATCCAAAATCAGACAGAGTGTTGAGACCAGAGAGGCTAAGACCGCATTGACTCAGTGCGGTATTCAGCCTCTCTGGTGTCAAGTCTGACTTAGAAAAAAAAAAAAAAAATCCAAAATCAGACAGAGTGTTGAGACCAGAGAGGCTAAGACCGCATTGACTCAGTGCGGTATTCAGCCTCTCTGGTGTCAAGTCTGACTTTGAAAAAAAAAAAAAAAATCCAAAATCAGACAGAGTGTTGACACCAGAGAGGCTAAGACCGCATTGACTCAGTGCGGTATTCAGCCTCTCTGGTGTCAAGTCTGACTTTGAAAAAAAAAAAAAAAATCCAAAATCAGACAGAGTGTTGAGACCAGAGAGGCTAAGACCGCATTGACTCAGTGCGGTATTCAGCCTCTCTGGTGTCAAGTCTGACTTAGAAAAAAAAAAAAAAAATCCAAAATCAGACAGAGTGTTGAGACCAGAGAGGCTAAGACCGCATTGACTCAGTGCGGTATTCAGCCTCTCTGGTGTCAAGTCTGACTTTGAAAAAAAAAAAAAAAATCCAAAATCAGACAGAGTGTTGACACCAGAGAGGCTAAGACCGCATTGACTCAGTGCGGTATTCAGCCTCTCTGGTGTCAAGTCTGACTTTGAAAAAAAAAAAAAAAAATCCAAAATCAGACAGAGTGTTGACACCAGAGAGGCTAAGACCGCATTGACTCAGTGGGGTATTCAGCCTCTCTGGTGTCAAGTCTGACTTTGAAAAAAAAAAAAAAAATCCAAAATCAGACAGAGTGTTGAGACCAGAGAGGCTAAGACCGCATTGACTCAGTGCGGTATTCAGCCTCTCTGGTGTCAAGTCTGACTTTGAAAAAAAAAAAAAAAAAACTAAATCAGACAGAGTGTTGAGACCAGAGAGGCTAAGACCGCATTGACTCAGTGCGGTATTCAGCCTCTCTGGTGTCAAGTCTGACTTAGAAAAAAAAAAAAAAAATCCAAAATCAGACAGAGTGTTGAGACCAGAGAGGCTAAGACCGCATTGACTCAGTGCGGTATTCAGCCTCTCTGGTGTCAAGTCTGACTTTGAAAAAAAAAAAAAAAATCCAAAATCAGACAGAGTGTTGAGACCAGAGAGGCTAAGACCGCATTGACTCAGTGCGGTATTCAGCCTCTCTGGTGTCAAGTCTGACTTAGAAAAAAAAAAAAAAAATCCAAAATCAGACAGAGTGTTGAGACCAGAGAGGCTAAGACCGCATTGACTCAGTGCGGTATTCAGCCTCTCTGGTGTCAAGTCTGACTTTGAAAAAAAAAAAAAAAATCCAAAATCAGACAGAGTGTTGACACCAGAGAGGCTAAGACCGCATTGACTCAGTGCGGTATTCAGCCTCTCTGGTGTCAAGTCTGACTTTGAAAAAAAAAAAAAAAATCCAAAATCAGACAGAGTGTTGAGACCAGAGAGGCTAAGACCGCATTGACTCAGTGCGGTATTCAGCCTCTCTGGTGTCAAGTCTGACTTTGAAAAAAAAAAAAAAAATCCAAAATCAGACAGAGTGTTGACACCAGAGAGGCTAAGACCGCATTGACTCAGTGCGGTATTCAGCCTCTCTGGTGTCAAGTCTGACTTTGAAAAAAAAAAAAAAAATCCAAAATCAGACAGAGTGTTGAGACCAGAGAGGCTAAGACCGCATTGACTCAGTGCGGTATTCAGCCTCTCTGGTGTCAAGTCTGACTTTGAAAAAAAAAAAAAAAATCCAAAATCAGACAGAGTGTTGACACCAGAGAGGCTAAGACCGCATTGACTCAGTGCGGTATTCAGCCTCTCTGGTGTCAAGTCTGACTTTGAAAAAAAAAAAAAAAATCCAAAATCAGACAGAGTGTTGAGACCAGAGAGGCTAAGACCGCATTGACTCAGTGCGGTATTCAGCCTCTCTGGTGTCAAGTCTGACTTAGAAAAAAAAAAAAAAAATCCAAAATCAGACAGAGTGTTGAGACCAGAGAGGCTAAGACCGCATTGACTCAGTGCGGTATTCAGCCTCTCTGGTGTCAAGTCTGACTTTGAAAAAAAAAAAAAAAATCCAAAATCAGACAGAGTGTTGACACCAGAGAGGCTAAGACCGCATTGACTCAGTGCGGTATTCAGCCTCTCTGGTGTCAAGTCTGACTTTGGAAAAAAAAAAAAAAATCCAAAATCAGACAGAGTGTTGACACCAGAGAGGCTAAGACCGCATTGACTCAGTGCGGTATTCAGCCTCTCTGGTGTCAAGTCTGACTTTGAAAAAAAAAAAAAAAATCCAAAATCAGACAGAGTGTTGAGACCAGAGAGGCTAAGACCGCATTGACTCAGTGCGGTATTCAGCCTCTCTGGTGTCAAGTCTGACTTAGAAAAAAAAAAAAAAAATCCAAAATCAGACAGAGTGTTGAGACCAGAGAGGCTAAGACCGCATTGACTCAGTGCGGTATTCAGCCTCTCTGGTGTCAAGTCTGACTTTGAAAAAAAAAAAAAAAATCCAAAATCAGACAGAGTGTTGACACCAGAGAGGCTAAGACCGCATTGACTCAGTGCGGTATTCAGCCTCTCTGGTGTCAAGTCTGACTTTGAAAAAAAAAAAAAAAAATCCAAAATCAGACAGAGTGTTGACACCAGAGAGGCTAAGACCGCATTGACTCAGTGCGGTATTCAGCCTCTCTGGTGTCAAGTCTGACTTTGAAAAAAAAAAAAAAAATCCAAAATCAGACAGAGTGTTGAGACCAGAGAGGCTAAGACCGCATTGACTCAGTGCGGTATTCAGCCTCTCTGGTGTCAAGTCTGACTTTGAAAAAAAAAAAAAAAAATCCAAAATCAGACAGAGTGTTGAGACCAGAGAGGCTAAGACCGCATTGACTCAGTGCGGTATTCAGCCTCTCTGGTGTCAAGTCTGACTTAGAAAAAAAAAAAAAAAATCCAAAATCAGACAGAGTGTTGAGACCAGAGAGGCTAAGACCGCATTGACTCAGTGCGGTATTCAGCCTCTCTGGTGTCAAGTCTGACTTTGAAAAAAAAAAAAAAAATCCAAAATCAGACAGAGTGTTGAGACCAGAGAGGCTAAGACCGCATTGACTCAGTGCGGTATTCAGCCTCTCTGGTGTCAAGTCTGACTTAGAAAAAAAAAAAAAAAATCCAAAATCAGACAGAGTGTTGAGACCAGAGAGGCTAAGACCGCATTGACTCAGTGCGGTATTCAGCCTCTCTGGTGTCAAGTCTGACTTAGAAAAAAAAAAAAAAAATCCAAAATCAGACAGAGTGTTGACACCAGAGAGGCTAAGACCGCATTGACTCAGTGCGGTATTCAGCCTCTCTGGTGTCAAGTCTGACTTTGAAAAAAAAAAAAAAAATCCAAAATCAGACAGAGTGTTGAGACCAGAGAGGCTAAGACCGCATTGACTCAGTGCGGTATTCAGCCTCTCTGGTGTCAAGTCTGACTTTGAAAAAAAAAAAAAAAATCCAAAATCAGACAGAGTGTTGACACCAGAGAGGCTAAGACCGCATTGACTCAGTGCGGTATTCAGCCTCTCTGGTGTCAAGTCTGACTTTGAAAAAAAAAAAAAAAATCCAAAATCAGACAGAGTGTTGAGACCAGAGAGGCTAAGACCGCATTGACTCAGTGCGGTATTCAGCCTCTCTGGTGTCAAGTCTGACTTAGAAAAAAAAAAAAAAAATCCAAAATCAGACAGAGTGTTGAGACCAGAGAGGCTAAGACCGCATTGACTCAGTGCGGTATTCAGCCTCTCTGGTGTCAAGTCTGACTTTGAAAAAAAAAAAGAAAATCCAAAATCAGACAGAGTGTTGACACCAGAGAGGCTAAGACCGCATTGACTCAGTGCGGTATTCAGCCTCTCTGGTGTCAAGTCTGACTTTGAAAAAAAAAAAAAAAATCCAAAATCAGACAGAGTGTTGACACCAGAGAGGCTAAGACCGCATTGACTCAGTGCGGTATTCAGCCTCTCTGGTGTCAAGTCTGACTTAGAAAAAAAAAAAAAAAATCCAAAATCAGACAGAGTGTTGAGACCAGAGAGGCTAAGACCGCATTGACTCAGTGCGGTATTCAGCCTCTCTGGTGTCAAGTCTGACTTAGAAAAAAAAAAAAAAAATCCAAAATCAGACAGAGTGTTGAGACCAGAGAGGCTAAGACCGCATTGACTCAGTGCGGTATTCAGCCTCTCTGGTGTCAAGTCTGACTTAGAAAAAAAAAAAAAAAATCCAAAATCAGACAGAGTGTTGAGACCAGAGAGGCTAAGACCGCATTGACTCAGTGCGGTATTCAGCCTCTCTGGTGTCAAGTCTGACTTTGAAAAAAAAAAAAAAAATCCAAAATCAGACAGAGTGTTGACACCAGAGAGGCTAAGACCGCATTGACTCAGTGCGGTATTCAGCCTCTCTGGTGTCAAGTCTGACTTTGAAAAAAAAAAAAAAAATCCAAAATCAGACAGAGTGTTGAGACCAGAGAGGCTAAGACCGCATTGACTCAGTGCGGTATTCAGCCTCTCTGGTGTCAAGTCTGACTTAGAAAAAAAAAAAAAAAATCCAAAATCAGACAGAGTGTTGAGACCAGAGAGGCTAAGACCGCATTGACTCAGTGCGGTATTCAGCCTCTCTGGTGTCAAGTCTGACTTTGAAAAAAAAAAAAAAAATCCAAAATCAGACAGAGTGTTGACACCAGAGAGGCTAAGACCGCATTGACTCAGTGCGGTATTCAGCCTCTCTGGTGTCAAGTCTGACTTTGAAAAAAAAAAAAAAAATCCAAAATCAGACAGAGTGTTGAGACCAGAGAGGCTAAGACCGCATTGACTCAGTGCGGTATTCAGCCTCTCTGGTGTCAAGTCTGACTTAGAAAAAAAAAAAAAAAATCCAAAATCAGACAGAGTGTTGAGACCAGAGAGGCTAAGACCGCATTGACTCAGTGCGGTATTCAGCCTCTCTGGTGTCAAGTCTGACTTTGAAAAAAAAAAAAAAAATCCAAAATCAGACAGAGTGTTGACACCAGAGAGGCTAAGACCGCATTGACTCAGTGCGGTATTCAGCCTCTCTGGTGTCAAGTCTGACTTTGAAAAAAAAAAAAAAAATCCAAAATCAGACAGAGTGTTGAGACCAGAGAGGCTAAGACCGCATTGCCTCAGTGCGGTATTCAGCCTCTCTGGTGTCAAGTCTGACTTTGAAAAAAAAAAAAAAAATCCAAAATCAGACAGAGTGTTGACACCAGAGAGGCTAAGACCGCATTGACTCAGTGCGGTATTCAGCCTCTCTGGTGTCAAGTCTGACTTTGAAAAAAAAAAAAAAAATCCAAAATCAGACAGAGTGTTGACACCAGAGAGGCTAAGACCGCATTGACTCAGTGCGGTATTCAGCCTCTCTGGTGTCAAGTCTGACTTTGAAAAAAAAAAAAAAAATCCAAAATCAGACAGAGTGTTGAGACCAGAGAGGCTAAGACCGCATTGACTCAGTGCGGTATTCAGCCTCTCTGGTGTCAAGTCTGACTTTGAAAAAAAAAAAAAAAATCCAAAATCAGACAGAGTGTTGACACCAGAGAGGCTAAGACCGCATTGACTCAGTGCGGTATTCAGCCTCTCTGGTGTCAAGTCTGACTTTGAAAAAAAAAAAAAAAATCCAAAATCAGACAGAGTGTTGAGACCAGAGAGGCTAAGACCGCATTGACTCAGTGCGGTATTCAGCCTCTCTGGTGTCAAGTCTGACTTTGAAAAAAAAAAAAAAAAATCCAAAATCAGACAGAGTGTTGACACCAGAGAGGCTAAGACCGCATTGACTCAGTGCGGTATTCAGCCTCTCTGGTGTCAAGTCTGACTTTGAAAAAAAAAAAAAAAATCCAAAATCAGACAGAGTGTTGAGACCAGAGAGGCTAAGACCGCATTGACTCAGTGCGGTATTCAGCCTCTCTGGTGTCAAGTCTGACTTAGAAAAAAAAAAAAAAAATCCAAAATCAGACAGAGTGTTGAGACCAGAGAGGCTAAGACCGCATTGACTCAGTGCGGTATTCAGCCTCTCTGGTGTCAAGTCTGACTTTGAAAAAAAAAAAAAAAATCCAAAATCAGACAGAGTGTTGACACCAGAGAGGCTAAGACCGCATTGACTCAGTGCGGTATTCAGCCTCTCTGGTGTCAAGTCTGACTTAGAAAAAAAAAAAAAAAATCCAAAATCAGACAGAGTGTTGACACCAGAGAGGCTAAGACCGCATTGACTCAGTGCGGTATTCAGCCTCTCTGGTGTCAAGTCTGACTTTGAAAAAAAAAAAAAAAAATCCAAAATCAGACAGAGTGTTGACACCAGAGAGGCTAAGACCGCATTGACTCAGTGCGGTATTCAGCCTCTCTGGTGTCAAGTCTGACTTTGAAAAAAAAAAAAAAAATCCAAAATCAGACAGAGTGTTGACACCAGAGAGGCTAAGACCGCATTGACTCAGTGCGGTATTCAGCCTCTCTGGTGTCAAGTCTGACTTAGAAAAAAAAAAAAAAAATCCAAAATCAGACAGAGTGTTGAGACCAGAGAGGCTAAGACCGCATTGACTCAGTGCGGTATTCAGCCTCTCTGGTGTCAAGTCTGACTTAGAAAAAAAAAAAAAAAATCCAAAATCAGACAGAGTGTTGAAACCAGAGAGGCTAAGACCGCATTGACTCAGTGCGGTATTCAGCCTCTCTGGTGTCAAGTCTGACTTTGAAAAAAAAAAAAAAAATCCAAAATCAGACAGAGTGTTGACACCAGAGAGGCTAAGACCGCATTGACTCAGTGCGGTATTCAGCCTCTCTGGTGTCAAGTCTGACTTTGAAAAAAAAAAAAAAAAATCCAAAATCAGACAGAGTGTTGACACCAGAGAGGCTAAGACCGCATTGACTCAGTGCGGTATTCAGCCTCTCTGGTGTCAAGTCTGACTTTGAAAAAAAAAAAAAAAATCCAAAATCAGACAGAGTGTTGAGACCAGAGAGGCTAAGACCGCATTGACTCAGTGCGGTATTCAGCCTCTCTGGTGTCAAGTCTGACTTTGAAAAAAAAAAAAAAAATCCAAAATCAGACAGAGTGTTGAGACCAGAGAGGCTAAGACCGCATTGACTCAGTGCGGTATTCAGCCTCTCTGGTGTCAAGTCTGACTTAGAAAAAAAAAAAAAAAATCCAAAATCAGACAGAGTGTTGAGACCAGAGAGGCTAAGACCGCATTGACTCAGTGCGGTATTCAGCCTCTCTGGTGTCAAGTCTGACTTAGAAAAAAAAAAAAAAAATCCAAAATCAGACAGAGTGTTGAAACCAGAGAGGCTAAGACCGCATTGACTCAGTGCGGTATTCAGCCTCTCTGGTGTCAAGTCTGACTTTGAAAAAAAAAAAAAAAATCCAAAATCAGACAGAGTGTTGACACCAGAGAGGCTAAGACCGCATTGACTCAGTGCGGTATTCAGCCTCTCTGGTGTCAAGTCTGACTTTGAAAAAAAAAAAAAAAAATCCAAAATCAGACAGAGTGTTGACACCAGAGAGGCTAAGACCGCATTGACTCAGTGCGGTATTCAGCCTCTCTGGTGTCAAGTCTGACTTTGAAAAAAAAAAAAAAAAATCCAAAATCAGACAGAGTGTTGAGACCAGAGAGGCTAAGACCGCATTGACTCAGTGCGGTATTCAGCCTCTCTGGTGTCAAGTCTGACTTTGAAAAAAAAAAAAAAAATCCAAAATCAGACAGAGTGTTGAGACCAGAGAGGCTAAGACCGCATTGACTCAGTGCGGTATTCAGCCTCTCTGGTGTCAAGTCTGACTTTGAAAAAAAAAAAAAAAATCCAAAATCAGACAGAGTGTTGACACCAGAGAGGCTAAGACCGCATTGACTCAGTGCGGTATTCAGCCTCTCTGGTGTCAAGTCTGACTTTGAAAAAAAAAAAAAAAATCCAAAATCAGACAGAGTGTTGAGACCAGAGAGGCTAAGACCGCATTGACTCAGTGCGGTATTCAGCCTCTCTGGTGTCAAGTCTGACTTAGAAAAAAAAAAAAAAAATCCAAAATCAGACAGAGTGTTGAGACCAGAGAGGCTAAGACCGCATTGACTCAGTGCGGTATTCAGCCTCTCTGGTGTCAAGTCTGACTTTGAAAAAAAAAAAAAAAATCCAAAATCAGACAGAGTGTTGACACCAGAGAGGCTAAGACCGCATTGACTCAGTGCGGTATTCAGCCTCTCTGGTGTCAAGTCTGACTTTGAAAAAAAAAAAAAAAATCCAAAATCAGACAGAGTGTTGACACCAGAGAGGCTAAGACCGCATTGACTCAGTGCGGTATTCAGCCTCTCTGGTGTCAAGTCTGACTTAGAAAAAAAAAAAAAAAATCCAAAATCAGACAGAGTGTTGAGACCAGAGAGGCTAAGACCGCATTGACTCAGTGCGGTATTCAGCCTCTCTGGTGTCAAGTCTGACTTAGAAAAAAAAAAAAAAAATCCAAAATCAGACAGAGTGTTGAGACCAGAGAGGCTAAGACCGCATTGACTCAGTGCGGTATTCAGCCTCTCTGGTGTCAAGTCTGACTTAGAAAAAAAAAAAAAAAATCCAAAATCAGACAGAGTGTTGAGACCAGAGAGGCTAAGACCGCATTGACTCAGTGCGGTATTCAGCCTCTCTGGTGTCAAGTCTGACTTTGAAAAAAAAAAAAAAAATCCAAAATCAGACAGAGTGTTGACACCAGAGAGGCTAAGACCGCATTGACTCAGTGCGGTATTCAGCCTCTCTGGTGTCAAGTCTGACTTTGAAAAAAAAAAAAAAAATCCAAAATCAGACAGAGTGTTGACACCAGAGAGGCTAAGACCGCATTGACTCAGTGCGGTATTCAGCCTCTCTGGTGTCAAGTCTGACTTTGAAAAAAAAAAAAAAAAATCCAAAATCAGACAGAGTGTTGACACCAGAGAGGCTAAGACCGCATTGACTCAGTGCGGTATTCAGCCTCTCTGGTGTCAAGTCTGACTTAGAAAAAAAAAAAAAAATCCAAAATCAGACAGAGTGTTGAGACCAGAGAGGCTAAGACCGCATTGACTCAGTGCGGTATTCAGCCTCTCTGGTGTCAAGTCTGACTTAGAAAAAAAAAAAAAAATCCAAAATCAGACAGAGTGTTGAAACCAGAGAGGCTAAGACCGCATTGACTCAGTGCGGTATTCAGCCTCTCTGGTGTCAAGTCTGACTTAGAAAAAAAAAAAAAAAATCCAAAATCAGACAGAGTGTTGAGACCAGAGAGGCTAAGACCGCATTGACTCAGTGCGGTATTCAGCCTCTCTGGTGTCAAGTCTGACTTTGAAAAAAAAAAAAAAAATCCAAAATCAGACAGAGTGTTGACACCAGAGAGGCTAAGACCGCATTGACTCAGTGCGGTATTCAGCCTCTCTGGTGTCAAGTCTGACTTTGAAAAAAAAAAAAAAATCCAAAATCAGACAGAGTGTTGAAACCAGAGAGGCTAAGACCGCATTGACTCAGTGCGGTATTCAGCCTCTCTGGTGTCAAGTCTGACTTTGAAAAAAAAAAAAAAAATCCAAAATCAGACAGAGTGTTGACACCAGAGAGGCTAAGACCGCATTGACTCAGTGCGGTATTCAGCCTCTCTGGTGTCAAGTCTGACTTTGAAAAAAAAAAAAAAAATCCAAAATCAGACAGAGTGTTGAGACCAGAGAGGCTAAGACCGCATTGACTCAGTGCGGTATTCAGCCTCTCTGGTGTCAAGTCTGACTTTGAAAAAAAAAAAAAAAAATCCAAAATCAGACAGAGTGTTGACACCAGAGAGGCTAAGACCGCATTGACTCAGTGCGGTATTCAGCCTCTCTGGTGTCAAGTCTGACTTTGAAAAAAAAAAAAAAATCAAAATCAGACAGAGTGTTGAGACCAGAGAGGCTAAGACCGCATTGACTCAGTGCGGTATTCAGCCTCTCTGGTGTCAAGTCTGACTTAGAAAAAAAAAAAAAAATCCAAAATCAGACAGAGTGTTGAGACCAGAGAGGCTAAGACCGCATTGACTCAGTGCGGTATTCAGCCTCTCTGGTGTCAAGTCTGACTTTGAAAAAAAAAAAAAAAATCCAAAATCAGACAGAGTGTTGACACCAGAGAGGCTAAGACCGCATTGACTCAGTGCGGTATTCAGCCTCTCTGGTGTCAAGTCTGACTTTGAAAAAAAAAAAAAAATCCAAAATCAGACAGAGTGTTGAGACCAGAGAGGCTAAGACCGCATTGACTCAGTGCGGTATTCAGCCTCTCTGGTGTCAAGTCTGACTTTGAAAAAAAAAAAAAAAATCCAAAATCAGACAGAGTGTTGACACCAGAGAGGCTAAGACCGCATTGACTCAGTGCGGTATTCAGCCTCTCTGGTGTCAAGTCTGACTTTGAAAAAAAAAAAAAAAATCCAAAATCAGACAGAGTGTTGAGACCAGAGAGGCTAAGACCGCATTGACTCAGTGCGGTATTCAGCCTCTCTGGTGTCAAGTCTGACTTTGAAAAAAAAAAAAAAATCCAAAATCAGACAGAGTGTTGACACCAGAGAGGCTAAGACCGCATTGACTCAGTGCGGTATTCAGCCTCTCTGGTGTCAAGTCTGACTTTGAAAAAAAAAAAAAAAATCCAAAATCAGACAGAGTGTTGAGACCAGAGAGGCTAAGACCGCATTGACTCAGTGCGGTATTCAGCCTCTCTGGTGTCAAGTCTGACTTAGAAAAAAAAAAAAAAATCCAAAATCAGACAGAGTGTTGAGACCAGAGAGGCTAAGACCGCATTGACTCAGTGCGGTATTCAGCCTCTCTGGTGTCAAGTCTGACTTTGAAAAAAAAAAAAAAAAAATCCAAAATCAGACAGAGTGTTGACACCAGAGAGGCTAAGACCGCATTGACTCAGTGCGGTATTCAGGCCTCTCTGGTGTCAAGTCTGACTTTGAAAAAAAAAAAAAAAAATCCAAAATCAGACAGAGTGTTGACACCAGAGAGGCTAAGACCGCATTGACTCAGTGCGGTATTCAGCCTCTCTGGTGTCAAGTCTGACTTAGAAAAAAAAAAAAAAAAATCCAAAATCAGACAGAGTGTTGAGACCAGAGAGGCTAAGACCGCATTGACTCAGTGCGGTATTCAGCCTCTCTGGTGTCAAGTCTGACTTAGAAAAAAAAAAAAAAAATCCAAAATCAGACAGAGTGTTGAAACCAGAGAGGCTAAGACCGCATTGACTCAGTGCGGTATTCAGCCTCTCTGGTGTCAAGTCTGACTTAGAAAAAAAAAAAAAAAATCCAAAATCAGACAGAGTGTTGAGACCAGAGAGGCTAAGACCGCATTGACTCAGTGCGGTATTCAGCCTCTCTGGTGTCAAGTCTGACTTTGAAAAAAAAAAAAAAAATCCAAAATCAGACAGAGTGTTGACACCAGAGAGGCTAAGACCGCATTGATCAGTGCGGTATTCAGCCTCTCTGGTGTCAAGTCTGACTTTGAAAAAAAAAAAAAAAATCCAAAATCAGACAGAGTGTTGAGACCAGAGAGGCTAAGACCGCATTGACTCAGTGCGGTATTCAGCCTCTCTGGTGTCAAGTCTGACTTAGAAAAAAAAAAAAAAAATCCAAAATCAGACAGAGTGTTGAGACCAGAGAGGCTAAGACCGCATTGACTCAGTGCGGTATTCAGCCTCTCTGGTGTCAAGTCTGACTTTGAAAAAAAAAAAAAAAATCCAAAATCAGACAGAGTGTTGACACCAGAGAGGCTAAGACCGCATTGACTCAGTGCGGTATTCAGCCTCTCTGGTGTCAAGTCTGACTTTGAAAAAAAAAAAAAAAATCCAAAATCAGACAGAGTGTTGACACCAGAGAGGCTAAGACCGCATTGACTCAGTGCGGTATTCAGCCTCTCTGGTGTCAAGTCTGACTTTGAAAAAAAAAAAAAAAATCCAAAATCAGACAGAGTGTTGACACCAGAGAGGCTAAGACCGCATTGACTCAGTGCGGTATTCAGCCTCTCTGGTGTCAAGTCTGACTTTGAAAAAAAAAAAAAAAATCCAAAATCAGACAGAGTGTTGAGACCAGAGAGGCTAAGACCCGCATTGACTCAGTGCGGTATTCAGCCTCTCTGGTGTCAAGTCTGACTTAGAAAAAAAAAAAAAAAATCCAAAATCAGACAGAGTGTTGAGACCAGAGAGGCTAAGACCGCATTGACTCAGTGCGGTATTCAGCCTCTCTGGTGTCAAGTCTGACTTTGAAAAAAAAAAAAAAAATCCAAAATCAGACAGAGTGTTGACACCAGAGAGGCTAAGACCGCATTGACTCAGTGCGGTATTCAGCCTCTCTGGTGTCAAGTCTGACTTTGAAAAAAAAAAAAAAAATCCAAAATCAGACAGAGTGTTGACACCAGAGAGGCTAAGACCGCATTGACTCAGTGCGGTATTCAGCCTCTCTGGTGTCAAGTCTGACTTTGAAAAAAAAAAAAAAAATCCAAAATCAGACAGAGTGTTGACACCAGAGAGGCTAAGACCGCATTGACTCAGTGCGGTATTCAGCCTCTCTGGTGTCAAGTCTGACTTTGAAAAAAAAAAAAAAATCCAAAATCAGACAGAGTGTTGAGACCAGAGAGGCTAAGACCGCATTGACTCAGTGCGGTATTCAGCCTCTCTGGTGTCAAGTCTGACTTAGAAAAAAAAAAAAAAAATCCAAAATCAGACAGAGTGTTGACACCAGAGAGGCTAAGACCGCATTGACTCAGTGCGGTATTCAGCCTCTCTGGTGTCAAGTCTGACTTTGAAAAAAAAAAAAAAAATCCAAAATCAGACAGAGTGTTGACACCAGAGAGGCTAAGACCGCATTGACTCAGTGCGGTATTCAGCCTCTCTGGTGTCAAGTCTGACTTTGAAAAAAAAAAAAAAAATCCAAAATCAGACAGAGTGTTGACACCAGAGAGGCTAAGACCGCATTGACTCAGTGCGGTATTCAGCCTCTCTGGTGTCAAGTCTGACTTAGAAAAAAAAAAAAAAAATCCAAAATCAGACAGAGTGTTGAGACCAGAGAGGCTAAGACCGCATTGACTCAGTGCGGTATTCAGCCTCTCTGGTGTCAAGTCTGACTTAGAAAAAAAAAAAAAAAATCCAAAATCAGACAGAGTGTTGAAACCAGAGAGGCTAAGACCGCATTGACTCAGTGCGGTATTCAGCCTCTCTGGTGTCAAGTCTGACTTAGAAAAAAAAAAAAAAAATCCAAAATCAGACAGAGTGTTGAGACCAGAGAGGCTAAGACCGCATTGACTCAGTGCGGTATTCAGCCTCTCTGGTGTCAAGTCTGACTTTGAAAAAAAAAAAAAAAATCCAAAATCAGACAGAGTGTTGACACCAGAGAGGCTAAGACCGCATTGACTCAGTGCGGTATTCAGCCTCTCTGGTGTCAAGTCTGACTTTGAAAAAAAAAAAAAAAATCCAAAATCAGACAGAGTGTTGAAACCAGAGAGGCTAAGACCGCATTGACTCAGTGCGGTATTCAGCCTCTCTGGTGTCAAGTCTGACTTTGAAAAAAAAAAAAAAAATCCAAAATCAGACAGTGTTGACACCAGAGAGGCTAAGACCGCATTGACTCAGTGCGGTATTCAGCCTCTCTGGTGTCAAGTCTGACTTTGAAAAAAAAAAAAAAAATCCAAAATCAGACAGAGTGTTGAGACCAGAGAGGCTAAGACCGCATTGACTCAGTGCGGTATTCAGCCTCTCTGGTGTCAAGTCTGACTTTGAAAAAAAAAAAAAAAATCCAAAATCAGACAGAGTGTTGACACCAGAGAGGCTAAGACCGCATTGACTCAGTGCGGTATTCAGCCTCTCTGGTGTCAAGTCTGACTTTGAAAAAAAAAAAAAAAATCCAAAATCAGACAGAGTGTTGAGACCAGAGAGGCTAAGACCGCATTGACTCAGTGCGGTATTCAGCCTCTCTGGTGTCAAGTCTGACTTAGAAAAAAAAAAAAAAAATCCAAAATCAGACAGAGTGTTGAGACCAGAGAGGCTAAGACCGCATTGACTCAGTGCGGTATTCAGCCTCTCTGGTGTCAAGTCTGACTTTGAAAAAAAAAAAAAAAATCCAAAATCAGACAGAGTGTTGACACCAGAGAGGCTAAGACCGCATTGACTCAGTGCGGTATTCAGCCTCTCTGGTGTCAAGTCTGACTTTGAAAAAAAAAAAAAAAATCCAAAATCAGACAGAGTGTTGAGACCAGAGAGGCTAAGACCGCATTGACTCAGTGCGGTATTCAGCCTCTCTGGTGTCAAGTCTGACTTTGAAAAAAAAAAAAAAAATCCAAAATCAGACAGAGTGTTGACACCAGAGAGGCTAAGACCGCATTGACTCAGTGCGGTATTCAGCCTCTCTGGTGTCAAGTCTGACTTTGAAAAAAAAAAAAAAAATCCAAAATCAGACAGAGTGTTGAGACCAGAGAGGCTAAGACCGCATTGACTCAGTGCGGTATTCAGCCTCTCTGGTGTCAAGTCTGACTTTGAAAAAAAAAAAAAAAATCCAAAATCAGACAGAGTGTTGACACCAGAGAGGCTAAGACCGCATTGACTCAGTGCGGTATTCAGCCTCTCTGGTGTCAAGTCTGACTTTGAAAAAAAAAAAAAAAATCCAAAATCAGACAGAGTGTTGAGACCAGAGAGGCTAAGACCGCATTGACTCAGTGCGGTATTCAGCCTCTCTGGTGTCAAGTCTGACTTAGAAAAAAAAAAAAAAAATCCAAAATCAGACAGAGTGTTGAGACCAGAGAGGCTAAGACCGCATTGACTCAGTGCGGTATTCAGCCTCTCTGGTGTCAAGTCTGACTTTGAAAAAAAAAAAAAAAATCCAAAATCAGACAGAGTGTTGACACCAGAGAGGCTAAGACCGCATTGACTCAGTGCGGTATTCAGCCTCTCTGGTGTCAAGTCTCTGACTTTGAAAAAAAAAAAAAAAAATCCAAAATCAGACAGAGTGTTGAGACCAGAGAGGCTAAGACCGCATTGACTCAGTGCGGTATTCAGCCTCTCTGGTGTCAAGTCTGACTTTGAAAAAAAAAAAAAAAATCCAAAATCAGACAGAGTGTTGAGACCAGAGAGGCTAAGACCGCATTGACTCAGTGCGGTATTCAGCCTCTCTGGTGTCAAGTCTGACTTTGAAAAAAAAAAAAAAAAATCCAAAATCAGACAGAGTGTTGAGACCAGAGAGGCTAAGACCGCATTGACTCAGTGCGGTATTCAGCCTCTTCTGGGTGTCAAGTCTGACTTTGAAAAAAAAAAAAAAAAATCCAAAATCAGACAGAGTGTTGAGACCAGAGAGGCTAAGACCGCATTGACTCAGTGCGGTATTCAGCCTCTCTGGTGTCAAGTCTGACTTTGAAAAAAAAAAAAAAATCCAAAATCAGACAGAGTGTTGAGACCAGAGAGGCTAAGACCGCATTGACTCAGTGCGGTATTCAGCCTCTCTGGTGTCAAGTCTGACTTTGAAAAAAAAAAGAAAAAATCCAAAATCAGACAGAGTGTTGAGACCAGAGAGGCTAAGACCGCATTGACTCAGTGCAGTATTCAGCCTCTCTGGTGTCAAGTCTGACTTTGAAAAAAAAAAAAAAAAATCCAAAATCAGACAGAGTGTTGACACCAGAGAGGCTAAGACCGCATTGACTCAGTGCGGTAT